>NW_024081425.1:363268-498088 GCF_003009895.1 Hyaena hyaena | reverse complement strand
GGAGCACATGGACCCCAATGTTCATAGCAGCACTCTCCACAATAGCCAAAACATGGAAAGAGCCTAAGTGTCCATCAACAGACGAATGGATCAAGAAGATGTGGTTTATCTATAGCATGGAATACTACATGGCAATGAGAAACAATGAAATCTGGCCATGTGTAGCAACATGGATGGACCTTGAGGGTGTTATGCTGAGTGAAATAAGTCAGGCAGAGAAGGGCAAATATCATATGTTTGCATGTATAGGAGGATTAGGAGGAACTTGACGGAGGAACAAGGGGGAGAAGAAGGGCGGAAATGGTGGGGGAAAGGGAGAGAGGCAAACCATGAGAGACTCTTGAATGCTGACAAAAATTGAGGACTGATGGATGTGGGTGGGAGGGGGGGATGGGCATGGAGGAGGACACTTGGGATGAGCACTGAGTGTTATGTGGAAACTAATTTGACAATAAACTATTTGTTAAAAAAAAAAACACCACTTTTCTAGGGTTAATGGAAGAAAAGATTACACTCTTAAAGACCTAAAGGATTTGAGGTTGTGATTTCCATCCTGTCTCTACTTGCAAAGACTTAATCCCAAAGGACAAGAGTAGATGACCAGAAACACAGTCACCTAGCAATTCAGACAGCATCTGCTGAGCCACACATGCTGTTTTCCTAGAGCAGATGAACACCAACTCCTGGGCCAGGCCCGTGGCCAGCAATCTGGAACACTTTCTCACCACCCAGGTCAGAAAGAAGCATGAGAAACTGTTCACATTTATGTGGAATGGGTGATAGAATACATTTACTGGGTTGCTGGTGGTCAGCCCCCTGTAAGCATCGCCTTGGGTGGAGAAAGTCCCCTTCTGCAAGTTTAGTCTGTCCCCGGGGTGCTGTCATCCAGTGGCTGGTTGAGATGGGATTGTATAGACTCAACCCCCTTGTCCTAACCTGAGACCCATCTGAAGGATCACCGTAGCTTCAGAAATCTCCCATAGGGTTGACGGAAGCCTGCCGTGAGTCGGCCTCTCCCTTCAGCTCTTGTCTTTCATCAGTTTTTTTCTTTCCCTTCCCTTCCTCTTCATGAGAGACTCTGCCAACCCTTCACGTTGATCTCCATCTCAGAGTGTGCGCCTTGGGGAGTTCCCGCTGTGACATAAGCCAGGTGGAAATGTTCAAGATGTGTTCCTGTGTGTGCATGCCTGTGGATGCAGAAATCTAGACATCCATAAACTTCTTCCACATGTGGAAGGAGAGTGCTAGCAGGGGATGGACAGAGAGGAAGAGAGAAGATCCCAAGGAGGCCCCCAAGCTGTCAGCACGGAGCCCGACATGGGGCTCCTTCCATGAGATCATGGCCTGAGCTGAAACCAAGAGTCGGACTCTTAACCAACTGAGCCACCTTGGCACCCTAAATGTAACGTTTTTTAATGAAAGTTTCATTGACGTACGATGTTACCTTAGGTTCAGGGGAACAACTTAACAATACCACAACTGTGTGGTTGTGTTATATTCACCACGTGTGGAGCTGCCATCTGTCACTGTGACTTATTACTATTTTGTTGTCTTGCTTTTCTTTCCTTTTGGTATTTTTTGTGGAAATCTGATGTTTATGGAGCTCTCGGTGGTAAACAAAACATCTCCACCTCAGATTTTTGTCTTTTATGAAAATACACGCTAGGATGAGGGGAAAAATGAGTACAGCAACAAGCTCTCCTCAGTTCCTGTGCCTTCAGGGCACAAACCGATACCCATCTTGGCCGGAGGAGACCATCATTCAATGTAACAGACTCTGGCTGGGATGTAAACCTTTCAATGCCTAGACGTTTTGTTGACTGGTTTATAGATACAAACAATGCTCTTACAGGTAACGTATTACTTTGTTCTAGTATTCCTTTCCAGTTTCTCTTTTGTCTTACCTATTCACCTCTTTCTCTCATTTCTAAGACAAGTGCTTTTGTAAAGAATCACAATATTGTTTGACAACAATGAACTCTAAAGATAAGAAAATCATTGACCCTCTTCATAAACCTCTCGATACGTCACAATTACATAATTAAATATCTTCAGTAGAGTTCATGAACTAAAATATCAGCTACTATGTATCATAACTTGACTAAAGATCTGTTTATTTGAGCTTCTGTATTTTAAATTAAGATCTTAGTTTTATGAAAGCTATTCAAACTTCTAAATTCTTTTATTCATCATTTATATTCACTTATTTAAAAATCTGATATTTTGAATAAATAGATTGCATAAAGATCACATTTAAGCTTATGTTTACGTGAAAAGCCTTGAGATTGACCTATGTGTAAAATAAGCTAGAATGACTTTGAAGGACAAACCATATTAAAGCGGGAAATCAGGAAAAAAAAATCTTCTTGATGATTATATTATTTCCAAAGAGTGCCCCCATTGTTATAATGCATGAGGTAAGGTGTATATTAGAATAACACAGGATTAAATTTTTTTTGTTGCCAGCAATCACACTCTTGGATTTATGCCACACTCCTTCCTCCTTTGGTGAAGCTTTCATAAATATTTAATTTTTAACTCCTACATTTCCTGAGGAGCAGCTTGGGCAAGTTTAAACTCTTTCTTCACGACGGATTAGGAAGTTGGGACACAATAAGTTGCTATCATGTACAATTAAAAGTTTATCTCTGTGGTCAGAATGTACAACAGAACCTCATGAGAGCCCGTATTATATATATAGTCTTATTTCCGGGGAGCTTGTTCAACTTGTCCAGGAAGAAACATTTTAAATGAATCTGATAATTACAAATTAATCTGATCTGTTGGTTGCAAAAGGCCCAGCACAGTGGCTCAGTTGGTTAAGCATCCAACTTTGGCTCAGGTCATGAACTCACGGTTCGTGGGTTCATGCCCTGCATTGGGCTCTGTGCTGACAGCTCAGAGCCTGGAACTTGCTTCTAATTCTGTGTCTCTCTTCCCTCTCCTGCTCTCTGCCTCTCCCCTGCTCATGCTCTGTCTCTCAAAAATAAATAAACGTTGGGGGGAAAAAAAGGCCCAGCATGAACTCTACCTGAAATTAGAATGTCAGTAGTGAGGTCCAGTAGCTGGAGGTTTCAAGGACATTATGAACAGGGCTTTCATAGTTTTAATACCAAACATGATCTTAACTAAAGTAAAATGAAATCCAGAATTTCTTCTGGGGTCTATGAATATTTTCAGCTGCATTTTCTTCTTTATCTAAGTGGCAGGGAAGAAGGTGTCCAGAGTAGTAAAGAACCTCTTGAAAAATATCAAGAGATCTTGTGGACTGAAAACATAGTTGTAGGAATAAGAACCACAGATTTCATTTTTTTGTTTTTATTTGAGAGAGAAAGAGAGGGAGGGAGGGAGAGAAAAAGTGCATGGGAGAGGGGCAAAAGGAGAGAGCATCTCAAGCAGGCTCCACACTCAGTGGAGCCCAATGCAGGGCTTGATCCCATGACCCCATCACAACCTGGGCTGAAATCAAGAGTCTGACGCACAACCAACTGAGCCACCCAGACAACTCTAAAGCAGACTCAATTTTTAAATGAAGCCTTGATTACTACTAATCACATGCAGCAGGAAGAAAATAGGGTGACTTACTCATCTTTGCAGCAACTCATAGCTTTTCAGGCCCTTGAGTCTCTTGAATTCATAAGAGACTATTATGCTTTCATGGGGAACTTGCCGGGAGCCGCACCAGCCTCTCTGGATGGCCGTCACAGCAAGGAAATAGCAGTGTTTGCAGCTCCTCCCATGAGAAATGAAAACTGGTATCTCCTTCTACTACTACTGGCTCATGTTGGATATAAGCCTGCTGGTATTGACCAGGCCTCACAATATTCCATATCATACCCATATTCTGAACACAGATACCTCATAAGGAAAAACATATTTCTGCCTTTGCTAGAGAGATTTTATTTTATTTTTTTTAATTTTATTTATTTTATTTATTTATTTATTTATTTATTTATTTATTTATTTATTATTGTCAAATTAGTTTCCACATAACACTCAGTGCTCATCCCCACAAGTGCCCTCCTCCATGCCCATCCCCCCTCCCCCCCACATCCATCTGTCCTCAATTTTTGTCAGCATTCAAGAGTCTCTCATGGTTTGCCTCTCTCCCTTTCCCCCACCATTTCCCCCCTTTTTCTCCCCCTTGTTCCTCCGTCAAGTTCCTCCTAATCCTCCTATACGTGCAAACATATGATATTTGTCCTTCTCTGCCTGACTTATTTCGCTCAGCATAACACCCTCAAGGTCCATCCATGTTGCTACACATGGCCAGATTCCATTGTTTCTCATTGCCATGTAGTATTCCATGGTATAGATAAACCACATCTTCTTGATCCATTCGTCTGTTGATGGACACGTAGGCTCTTTCCATGTTTTAGCTATTGTGGAGAGTGTTGCTATGAACATTGGGGTCCATGTGCTCCTATGCCTCAGCACTTCTGTATCCCTTGGGTAAATTCCTAGCAGTGCTATTGCTGGGTCCTAGGGGAGTTCTATTGTTAGTTTCCTGAGGAACCTCCACACTGTTTTCCAGAGGGGCTGCACCAGTTTACATTCCCACCAACAGTGTAGGAGGGTGCCCGTTTCTCCACATCCTCGCCAGCATCTAGGGTTCTCTGATGTGCTCATTTTAGCCACTCTGACTGGCTAGAGAGATTTTAGATGAAAGCTCTATGGATGATTGTCAAGAGGCTCTTCCTATGGGCCTTGCAGATCCAAGACTTAGGGGGTTAAGAACACAAGAATTACAATTGAGCCTGGCCCTGAGACAAAGAGCCTATTTCAGGGCAGAACATAGTTACTACATATATCTTTGCTAATTGGTGAAGCATAGTAGTCCCTTCCTCAAGGCCTACATTCCACAAACACCCTCCCTTATACTGGCAGCTGGGATGAGGATAGATAAGAGTAGTTAAAACATAAACCCAGGTGCAAGACGGACACATTTAGGGCCCCCATGATGGTTTCCACACACAAACCAATTCAGAAACATTCATCCTCTTGAGAGCCAGACAGAATGACTCCTAGCTTATCTATATACAACTTAACCTATATATTATCCTGTTTTTCACTAAGAACATCCTGTTAATTCCTTGGTTGTAAATTCACTATAACTCAGATAATTCTGCAGAATATCAAAAACTTGTTATCGCAAAAGTCCTCCCATTGTAGAAATTCCTTTCTCTGACTTCATGTTGTTGCTGAGCCTTTAAATAAAGACACCAAAACCGACAGGACAGAGATGCCTGCCCGGTGATCAGAAAGGATCTCGGGGCTCTCTCACTGTCTTTCGCCTACACCGTCCATCCTTCAGGGACCCCTGGACATGTCGGAGCCGGCGCGGCCTCCGGCAGGAACTAGCTTGGTAAGTTGAACAGGCAGGTAGGGCTGTCTTGAAGAAAAGGGCTTTACTCTGTAGTCGGGTCATCCCTCCTTCTTTCCCTCCCTCCCTCCTTGCCTCTCTCCTCCCTCCCTCACTTCCTCTCTCCCTCACTTCCTCCCTCCCTCCCTCCTTCTCTTCCTTCCTTCCTTCCTTCCTTCCTTCCTTCCTTCCTTCCTTCCTTCCTTCCTTCCTTCCTAACTGTTCTTTCTCCTTCTCTGTGATTCGGACAGCTTTGGCTACAATCATCCTGTGTCAGAGGCACAGGATGGCTTTTGGCAGAGGAGCAGTGAGTGGATTCTCCATCACTCCTGTGCTAGGATTCAAAGCATGTGAATTATTCAGTTTGTGGGGGCAGAACATGGCTATCTCAAGAAGTGTTCTTCTAATTGAAATTAGTATTACAATGACACACTTTAATTCTCCGCCCCCCCTTAATCATATTGAATCCACATGACTAACGGTCCTAGGAAATTTGCTTACAACTTTATTCTCTGTTGCAAGGAAGTATTGAAAGTTATCAACAAGGCACTTCCAGTTACAGTTAGCACTTGTGATGCGTATGTGAAGAGGGAATTCAAAGTTTCTCTACGCTGATATCTCTCTTTGTTGTCTAGAGAGGGATTAGGGCAAGGACTTCCATTCCTCAAAAGGAGAAAGTGTTATGTAAATGCTAGAATATTATGGAGGCACGGTTTTTTCTTTCCTAGAGCTAGCTCACATGGATGCCGTGTCTCTTAAAAATCTGGGGCTCAAGCAGCCCTGGCTGACTCTCATTTTCATGTTTTCCACATGCAGTCAAATCTTTTGCTACCATATTAGCCTGGCAAACCTAGGGGGGTGGCCTGGGTTAGCTCTAATATAGGTATTGAGTAATCTGCTCCCTCTTTCTCTTTGTCTCCATGTCTAATATCCCTGGCCCTATGGGATATGGATCTTTTCTTACAGTGGATATTTAAGAGTCAAGATTTGAGTCGGGGCTTGGAAGGAAGGAGGCTCCTCAAGTCTATAACCTAGGCAAAAAAATTTGTGTTTTTTCTGTGGTCCAGCCAAATATCCTAGATTTCTGTAATGGATTTTGAGTCCAAAGCTTCAGCTAAATAATAAACTATTTTATTTTATCTCTTTGTCTTCTTATATGTAAGCAGAGCTTTCTCAGGGAGACGGCAAGGGTAGATCAGGCTGTTCCCACTATGATGCAGTAGAGAGAATCAGACAGACCTGTCCCACCAGTGCAGTAAATGATCCAAGCATGTTATTTCGCCCGAGTCATAGTTTCCCATTCTGTAAACTAGCTGTAAAATAGTCCTGTTATGAAGATTTACTGCGTTTGGATTTGTGTCTAGTACAGCGCTGGACACAGAACATAACGCTAAACCAATAGCAAAAACACTGTCATTACAGAAATAAAGAAGGAAATGAGAATACTCTAGGCTAAGAAAAAGCTTTACTTATAATTCGATTTATTATAAGATGTGGGCTTCCTGCATGTTTGTAAATGTCTAGGATCCCACTAACAGCGCCCAGGGGAGAGTGCTCCTCAGGGATCAAGGAGCCTGCAGGGATGTGAAGGAAAGCAGAGTTGAGGACCATTGGACTATGAAGTTCTTTTAAGGCAGAAGCAGGCAATTGCAGCTGGTTTGAATGAGCACAGTTACTTTTAGAGCCACTGAGACTGAAGTGAGGACATGGGGCTATATGATAAGTCCAAATGGTGAGACAGAGTGGAAATGAGAGCACTAACGGCTTATGGGGAGTTATCTTTTTATGTCACGTGTGCCACCTGCTGAAGGGAGATGCAGGGACGGGACAGAATGGGACTCCCAGGCAGGGTCTGCGCGATCCTCCTCCCAGAGGGTTTGTCTTCAGGGACGTGTCCTGCTTTCTCCCTGGGCATTTTCCATCTCCATAGCTTAAGTATCTGTCTTCGAGTCTTTGGACCACATTTCCTCTTATTTTTCTTGACTTTTTAAGGTCTACTGGGACTTAGAAATCTCTCTAGTAGACAATTCCCCGAAGTGCGATGCTGAGAGGATGCATAGAAATTTGTGCTGCATATTGTTGACGAGGCTGTAAGGAAACAAAACCTCACTCTTGTAAAGTGGATAGTTCAAAGGCTTAGATAGGGGTTTGCTTTTGGTAATGCACTAATGCAAAAGAGCAACCAAAATATACCTGGGGGTGGGGGGAAGAATTGTTTTAAAATATTGCTTTGCAGTTTTAGGTTGGAAACCTTCTTGTCTCACCAAAGCTTTCAGTACAATGCTTTAAACCCAAAAACTTGTGCAAGTGGATTTTGGGTGGCAAAATCAGGGAACAGTTCTGAGTTTCACTTCTGGGTTGACCTGTTGCAGAATAAGACTAAATGATCCATAAGCTAAAATATGAGCTCAGAGACAGAGGTTAATCTGAATTTATAAGATGCCACCCCTCTAAATGCTTGGAGGAATGATGAGCTGACTCTCCTCAAGGGATGTGATTCAAGCTAATTTTATTTGACTGGCCAAAGATAGGATTTTGGTGGGAGTGGTAAAAATACTGTGTTCCATATAGAAGGGAAAAATTACAGTATACATACTTTTCAATTTCTGTAGATCCCAAACAAAAATAATGTAAGTCTAGCCTGAGCTAGATCAGGGGTAGTGCTATTTCCAATTCCAAATTAGAGTTGTCAGAAAATAAATTATTATCATTAAAATGAACAATTTTAGGGGTGCCTAGGTGGCTCAGTTGGGTAAGTGTCCAACTTTGGCACAGATCATGATCTCAGGGTTTGTGAGTTCGAGCCCTGTGTCGGTCTCTGTGCTGACAGTATGGAGCCTGAAGCCTGCTTCGGATCCTGTGTCTCCCTCTCTCTCTGTCCCTCCCCTGCTCACACTCTGTCTCTCTCTCTCTGTCTCAAAAATAAATAAACATTAAAAAAATTTTTTTTAAATGAACAATTTTGGTCTTAAATGTTTTCATCAGTCAAGTTCTAAGCCATCTCACATGTTACTTTAACTAGGAACACCATTAATTGCCTACTCCTAGTTCAGATTATAGAGGACACACGTTTGTCTATGTTTTCACATTGATTATAAGCTCATTCCCAGTGTTTCGTATTTAAGAAAGTGGGCATTCCTTTGTGAACCTAACACTCTGAGTTTGGGTTTACTCTGTAATAGCAGTAATTGAACTTGGTCTATAAGTACCAGAAAGCTAGGTCTTAGGTCCTTTATTCCATGTGTAGAGTGACATTATTAAGAATGCCAGCTCTTGGGGTCTAACTGTCTGGGTTGAATGCTGCTCCCAACGTTATTAGTTCTGAGCTTTAGAACAAGTCATTGAATTGCTTTATGCTTTGGTTTCCTTATCTGTAAAAACATTTGCTTCATAGCATCATTGTGGGGATTCAATGAGTTAATTAGTGTCTGGCACATGGTAATTGCTCATAAATGTTAATGTTTATTAATAAGTAGTAGTGAGTTTGACTCTATCCAAGGTATTCTGAGGGCCTTAGAGATCTCCATCATTCTTCTTTGTCCCCCCCTTCCCCCCATGTCTCCTGTTGCCACATCACCTTTGTCTGAGTAAGGGTGGTCAAAAGCTCATTGAATTGATTTCAGAACCTACCTAGGATTCCCAGTTGTCCTTGCTGTGATTGCCATGTTTATGCGGTGTGTACTTTACACCCCCACCAAGCCCTTGAACCTTTGATTCACAATTTATGGATGCAGAGATTCCTTTACTCTGGTCAAATCTTGTTTCCTTAAAAAGGCTAAGTCAAAGAAGGTTTGTCTTGACTAGGCTGTTTGTGACTCTTAAGGTATCTAATTATTTTCAGGCTGGACATGTCCTTACAATCTTACTTTCTGTCTAAATTTAAGCATGGTTTACCTCAGTTTTTCTTAAAACTTGAGGGAAACTGAGGAAATTATTTTAAGAAATAAGAGAATAACAACATAATGGAAAAGAACCAGAATACTTATGGAGATACTATTTCAATTAACATGTTCTATATGAAAAAAAATACTTCATCACTGATATATAAAATAGTTTATTTTCCCTTTCCCCTACTTTTTAAACAAACTAATTTCTTTTATTGATAATAGAAGATATATATGGACATTGAAGGTAATTTAGAAAACAGAATAAAGAAAAATATGAATTATTCACAATCCCACCACAAATAGTGAGACAATTCTAATATTTTGGTAAACTCCTTCTGGACTTTTTCTTTTTTTCTTTTTCTTTTTTTTTTCAGAAAAAAAAACCCTTGAATTAAAAAAAATGCTGTTACTACATTTCTTTTTTGAACATGTGTTGTGTATGCTTTAATTCTTATTTTTATTGAAAGATATTTCTTCCATTTAACCCCTAAGTATGCAAAGAACTTAAGACTTAAATCTTTTCCATAGATCGGGGATAATTATTGAATACTAACCAAGATGTTTTTAAAGGATTTTAAAAATCACTGTGGTGGAAGGAATGAAAAAAAAAAAAAGACAATGGGCAATTTCTCTTAAAAACTTTCAGATCAAAAGTAGAAACACAGTAGTTTGTAGTGGAAGGAGACTCACTTCCATTTTATTTAACAAGGAGGAAACAGAGTCTCAGGGAGTTTAATGTGCCTTGTTCAAGGTCACCCCCTTTCTTAGGTCTTTATTTTGCTGAATTTCCTTGTCAGTGGCTCCTTATTGCCCCCTGCATTTTTCTGGGTAAGGTACACAGGTTCAGATCTTTTTGATAGCGCATGTGAGTGGAAGGTTTTCCTGGAAATGTGACGTGGGTCTTCTACCTTCTGTCTTTGTAATACATATATTTTTAGATTAACTCTTTCAATATCCATTCTATCTTGATGATTTTGTTTTCTGAGAATATGGCATTGTCTAGTATGGTCGAAAGCTGATAGGTGCATTTAGAACCATAATTTTGAGAGCTATTCTGGGGACATTTATATTTAAGCATTTTCCTTTGTGAAATGTTTTCCTGGCTTTGCTGGCCTTCAGCCAGGCAGGGTCAGATGGCTTACTATGCATCAGAATTTTAAAAACTCTCGATTGAAAAGCCAGCATTTAATTGAATTAACAAGCAGTATAATAGATCAAAGAGAAATATATTGGCTGCTCCAAAATGTCAGCATGAACTCTGAACAAAATTCAGGGAAACTCAAAATACTCCAAATTTCCAAAGTCATTTAGAGAAAGCCCCACAGTATACAGTTGAACACTGTACTGCAAAACCCAAACATTATTATTATTAATACAATTATTATCTATAAAAACATTGACTCAGTTCTTGCATTTCACCTTTCATTTTACTGTTGCTTCCCAGCAGCTTTCTCTTCTCTTGTTTTTTCATGGCTAAATGCAAGCTTGAGAGGAAAGAAATAGAGTTACCAGTACTAAAGCTTAGTCGACCACAGCCCATTGGGAATTTCTTTGCAGTGTAATTTTGATGTTTTTGTGCATCTGTATGGAATGGATAATTCTTAGGAGTTAGTGATTTTTTTAAAAAATGTTTTTATTGGGGCACCTGGATGGCTTAGTTGGTTAATCATCGACTTCTGCTCAGGTCATGTTCTCATGGTTCAGGAGTTCAAGCCCCACATCAGGCTCTGTGCTGACATCTCAGAGCCTGGAGTCTGCTTCCAATTCTGTGTCTCCCTCTCTCTCCCCTCCCCTTCTTGCACTCTGTCTGTCTCTCTCAAAAATAAATAAACATAGTTAAAATAAACATAAACATATGTTTAAATAAACATAAGTAGTTAAAAAAATTTAACTATTTTTATTTATTTTTGAGAGAGCACAAGCCAGGGAGGGGCAGAGAGAGAGGGGGACAGAGTATCTGCACCAACAACAGTGAACCTGCCATGGCTTCCATGCTTGAACTCATGAGCCATGAGATCATGACCTGAAGTTAGATGCTTAACCAACTGAGGCATCCAGGTGCCCCAGGATTTAGCGAATTTTTAATTAAAGAGACCTGTCTAGAGTTCTGGAGTAACAGATTATTATTGAAAATTAAGTCAAAGGTAGGTCAATAAGCCTTGGGTAGTGTTAAAATGAGAATATCGATTTCTTGGGAACAAAGGGAGGGAAGGATTTAGTTGGAAAAAGCTGAATTTTTGAAAAGCCCTGAGTAAAATTCTTCCAAATGGTCAAAGAATTTTGGTTTTGTTTTTCCCCTATAATAGTAATACAAGAAAACAAATAAACAAACAAACCAAGAACTACTCATTAACAACCAAAAACATTTAATAATTATATCCCTTTTATAAAACTGTGGGTTTTTCACCTTTAAGTATTCTAAAGTATAATGATTTTTCTAAGCAAGTTATGGATGACACATTTCAAAAATTACAAAATGACAAAAAAATCTTAAACCCCAGGAATTTCTCTATTGGCTTTGTTGGCAAGCACTGAACTGGATGTATTCTAGATAAAATCTCAGAGCCCAAGACTGATCTGGATTGTCTCTGGAACTAGACAACTTTTAGTTTGGTTGAAACTTTGGAAAACATTATCAAGTGGACATTATTGTGATGGTGACCTATTGTCCGTGTGTTCTGCTTCCCCTCCATCTCTCCCTTCCAAACCCAGTAACACTCTCCGTGGGCATCAGAGCACCTTCATCTCTTCACTATTCACCCTTCCATAACACAATCAAATCTTGTGCATACCCACTGTAATTTGAGAGAAGGAGCTGAAAAACATGCCATAAAAGGAACTGTAAACTTAATTTATGAAGACAAGACAGGAGAAACAAGGAAACGGGCTTCATTTCCTTCATTCCTGAAGGGATGCTGTCTGGCATGGAGAGCAGAGTTTACCTTTGACAGAAGATAAAACTAAGATCAGTTATTAGAAAACTTAGGGATGTTGATTTTTATCAGGCAGTGTATACATTTTGTAAAACTTGAGGGAAACTCTTTTAGGATATATTGTTGACCTATTGCTTAATGAATTCGTTCACAAAGTAGATGGTTATCTCTCAGGGAAATGGTAGACGGGACTTGTTTTAAATGGGAGCATTGAACTGGGTATCATCTAAACTCCTTCTAACCCTAAGATTTTCTGGGAGCTGAATAGCAGTAAATACCCAGATAAAGTTAAATTGCATTTAAGTGGTTCCAGTAAAAGAATTTTGTCAGCCATAGGAGTGGGACTAGAGAAAACCAATGTTGAGAATGTCCTCTGGTTGAATTTGGCATGGCTGAGGGGAATGAACATGAAAGATTCTGTGACATTATGGGGAACAGTGGTTAAAGACTAAACTCACAGTCAAGGCCTGGTGGGAGGGAAGTAAAGCCAGGAGAAGATGGTAGACTACAATAATATTTTGAGGATTTTCATTTCTTCTGGTTTCAATTGTTTTAGTCCTTGCAAAAAAAAGGTATTATTGTTTAATTAGAAATTAATAAAGGATTGTTTTGACAGCGCTGTGCTATGTTCCAAGGGCATTTTTTATGACTATAATAGGTATGGTTGAATAGATGTGTCTAGCAGGAGTTTCTGTAGCTAAGGGTGTCATGATGTGGGTGTTACTGCTTCCAAGTACTGTCACCCATGATCTGGCCAAGACAGGGTGACTCACCAAAGTCCTATCTTACATCATTTCACACCAGTGGTTCTCATTCCACTTCTGTGTGTGCATGATCCTCTTGAAGTGGCAAAGCAATTCAGGGGAAACCTGCTCAAGATTGTGGGAAATTTCTGGATTCACTTTGTGCTTCTCTCTCCCAAGTTGTAGGATATCTACTTACTTTCTGTATACAAATATGCCACACCATAACCCTTAAATCACCACAGTTCTAGCATTTGCATGAGTCACAAACTGTTTAGTACCTCCGGGGAGAAGAAAGACCTCCTTGAAGTTGAAAGAATTGACCTAAAAATAATTTAGCCATGTACCATGATTAGGTTCTTCATATTATGTAACACAGCTGCCAAATACATTTAAAGTGGTGAGTGTTGACTACAATTTCTCTATATTATAATAATGAAAGAAAGTTTATGTTCATATACAGGAATGAATTAAACTACAGTTTGTTAGAACACAGTATCTAGAAGCTCAATGAAGTCCCAACTGTCCTTTTTGCTTGGTCACTTTGACTGTACCTTGAATGAAAGGTGCACTTAAAGACATAACAGCATTCCAGAGTATTCTTTTATTCTTGCAGTTAGAATCAGACATTCAGAAATCTTTCTGTATCAGTGACTAGACAAAAGGACAGATCAGGGAATCAAGCCTCAGTTTCTACTCTAATGATGAAAGATGGAGGTTTTGCTAGATTCTTAAACTTTCTTCACCAAAGAATCATGAGCATATCTCAGATATTTTACTTAACCCACAGGTCATGAACATATTTGATTGTTTCACCAGTAAGAATCAATATCTGAGATTTATATGCTAGTTACCAGGCCATAGTTTTTAGTTTAAAAAAGACCCATGTCTGATATTAGGTATGATAATTACCAAAGTGTCAATAGTTGATTAACATAGGCTAAAAGAAGTACTTATAAATAGGAACTTCTAGAATTTGGACCTTTTTGATATAAAATTAGTTGACCATGCTGAGCTATCCATTCTTGATAAGGACAACTGCCTCAGGAGCTTAAACTTTAAGCCTTAACTAACTGCTGCATGTATATTACTATGCAGCCCATACTGGACTATTTAAAAGTCCATTCTACTTAAAAATCCATTGCAATAATTGTTAACAACTTCAAAATGTATACGTGGTTCTCTCAGGGACTACCACTGTGAGAGTTTGAAGATGTAGTTCAAGGTGCTCGTCTGCTTTTTTTCCATCAATGGAAGAGGGAGGAACCAATTCTGATTTTTAAATTCTAGAGAATTTGTGCTCACCCAGTAGACTGCTGTATTCTCCCATTTAATCATTTTTTTCTATAGATGTTAGAAGAATATAGAAATGAGAATTATTGCCATAGATCTTTTGCTGTAATATCACAGCAGGGAAAATCACAGTATGGAGTTGAATCCCACTGTGGGAAGTGGGATTTACATAGTAAAGCAACCAATATTTTGCCAGAAGTTCAATTCCATCTTCCTCAAAAACTGGCACTGTTGGCAAGGAAGAAGAACAAAACTTAGTGATATGTCTCAGGTAATTGCAAGATAATAATACCTCATATTTATTCTATAAGACTATTGTTGGCAAAAGATCTATGATCATTCTTTTGCTGAACCAAAGGCATAATGTACAAATAAAAGTCAGACATAAACAATACAATATTGTTAATAAAAACAGAACAATATTTAGAGTCTGTGAATATGCTCTAGATGTATAAGATGCTTCTTCGTATCCTTGTCTTTGTATATATTATGGTGAGAATTCTAACTATACCGCAAGCTGAACAATACATCTGAAAAACATTTCTTCTCATTGGGTACTTTTCCTTTGCCTACTTCCTCTTTCCCATAAGCCATGAGCACTTTAGCGCTTTAAATGTATTTTCATTTTGAAATTTATTTTTTTAAATGTATGCAGCAAAAGTCACTGTTAAGTGCATAGTTATGAGTTTTGGCAAATCAAAAAATTGTATAACCACCGCCTAGGTACAGAATGGTTTCATCATGCCTCAGAAATCCTTCTTGCTCTCCCTTTGTAGTCAAATTCTGCCCCTACTCCTAACCACTTACCTGCTCTCTATCCCTATAGTTTTGCCTTTTCCAAGTAGAAAAATCTGAGTGGAATCAAATTTGGAGTCATTTTTGAGTCTGGCATCCCTGACTCACAGAAAGCCTTTGAGATTCAAATATATTGATGCTTGTATCAATGTACATTCCTTTTTGTGGCTGAGTAATAGTATTCCACTGTACAAATGTAGTGTAATTTTCTTATCTATTCACCTGTTGAAGGACATTTGGATTGTTCCTGCTTTGGGGCAATTATGACTAATACTGCTATAAACATTGTGTACAAGATTTTGTGTGAAGTGAGGTCTTTATTTCTCTTAGGTAAATACTGAGGAGTGGGATTGTTGGGTCAAATGGTAATTGTATGCTTCACTTTATAAGAAACACCAAATTGCTTTCCCAAGTGGCTGTGTGATTTTGCATTCTCACAAACAGTATATGAGAGTTCTAGTTGATTTGCATCCTGTCCAGGATGTGTCTCCCCCACACCTTCTCCACACCCTTGTGGTAGATAAGTAGTGATATCTCATGATTTTAATTTGCATTTTACTGATGAATCATGATGGTGAGCATCTTCTAATATGCTTATTTACCATCTGCCTATCTTCTTTTATGAAATGTCTGCTCAAATCTTTTGCCAGTTTTTAATTGGATCTTTTGTTTTCATATTGTTTTTAGAATTTTAAAATATATTTTGCATACAAATGTTAGTCAGATATGTGATATGAAAATATTTTCCCAGGTCTGTGCTTAATAATTTCATTCCATTAGTAGTCATTTTTTACAGAGCAGAAGTGTTAAAATAAGTCTAATTTATTAATTTACTCTATGGACCATTTTTTAACCAGTTGCATCTAAGAATTCTTTGCCTATTTCAAGGTCAAAAGGATTTTCTACAATGTTTTTTTCTTGAAGTATATATGTTTACTTTTTATAGTTAGGTCTATGGGCTAATTTTTGTATAGGTGTGAGAAATAAGTCAGCGATCTATTTTTTGCATACAGATAGCCTCCAAATATTTCCATCACAATTTGTGAATGCAAAGAATTATCTCTTCTCCATTGTATTTGTAAAAAATCAACTATAGGTTTATTTCAGAACTTTCTTTTCTGTTCTATTGATCTATGTGTCTTTCACCAATGCCACACTATCTTCATTATTATAGTTTTTAAAATGTTTTTAAGGCTTATTTACTTTTGAGAGAGAGAGAGAGAGAGAGACAGAGAGACAGAGTGCTAGCAGGGGAGGAGCAGAGAGAGAGAGTGAGACATAGAATCTGAAGCAGGCTCCAGGCTCTGAGCTGTCAGCACAGAGCCTGATGCAGGGCTCGAACCCATGAACTGTGAGATCATAACCTGAGCTCAAGTTGGATGCTTAACAGACTGAGCCACCCAGTTGCCCTCATTATTGTAGTTTTATAGTAAGTCTTGGAATCATGTAGTCTAAATAACTTTTATTTTTTCAGAATTGGTTTAGTTCTTCCAGTTCCTTTATTTTTTTCATTTAAATTTTAGAATCAGCTTGTTGATACCTGCAAAACATCTGTAGATTTTGAATGTAGTTGTGTTAAATTTATAAATCATTTTGGGGAGAACTGACCTCTTAACAGCATTGAGCCTTTCAACCCATGAACATGGTATATTTCTCCAACTATTTAGGTCTTCTTTAACTTCTTTCCTCATTGTTTTGTAGTTTTCAGCATACAAAACCTGAAGATATTTTGTTAGATTTATGCCTATGTATTTCACTTAAAATTTTTGTTACTATTATAAATAGTTTTCTCTTAATTTTGATTTTTAATTTTTTGTTACTTGTATATAAATAATACAGTTGAGTTTTATATATTATCCTTGTATCTAGTGAACCTGCTAACCTCACTATTTGTTTCAGAAACTTTTTTGTAGATACCTTGGTATTTATTATGATGAGAATAGTATTATCTGCAAATGTAGACAGTTTTATTTATTTACGTATATTTTGCTTCTTTCTCTTATAGAATTGGCTGATACTTCCAATTCAAGGTTAAAAGGGATGGTGAAAACCGATACCATTACCTTGTTCTTTATCTTAAGAGGAAGGCATTCAATCTTTCACTGTTAATTTTGATGTTAGTTTTAGGGATTTTTTCTTATAGATGTCCTTTATCAGGGTAAGAATGCTTCTTTTTTTCTCTAGTTTGCTGAGAAAATTTTTAAAAATTATGAACAGATGTTAAATCTTGTCACATCCTGTTTTTTGAATCTTGTTTTTTGAATCCATTAATATAGTCAAGTACATTGATTGATTTTCAAATGTTGAAACAGCTTTTCATTCCTGGTGTCTACCACAGTTTGGTTAGATGAAATATCCTTCTTTATATTGCTGAATTCAATTGTTAATATTTTAGTAAGGATTTTTTGTATCTATGTTCATAATGGACATTGGTCTATAGTTTTATTTTCTTGTAACATCTTTGACTTTGGTATCAAGAGTAATGTTGGCCTCCTTAAGTAAACTGGGAAATATTCTCTTCTCTTTTCTTGAAGAGATGGCATAGGCTTCCCAAAGATTTTGCTATGAGTTTTTGGGTCTGTTCTGTGCATTTGCAGCTGGAGAATTAGCCTGGGATTTGTGTTGGTTAAAATACAGAATTTAGAAATCTTTTTCTCCAGTTTTCTTCTCTCTGGGATTCCTCCTGTGTCCATTGGCTCCTAGAAAGCTCTAGCTCCTGTTTTATAATAAGCTCAGAATCTGAGTTTACTCTCAGGGTTTTGGTTTCCCATGAAATTGCGCAGTTTGAGCAGTGGTGGCTGCTCTCAGAATATAGTAATGAGAGAAAAGAGGGGTGAAAAAAACAATAAGAGAGAAAGAAATTCCCCTCTACACTGTAGGACACATAGGAGCTCCAGTTCCCATTCCTGCCAGAGGAAAGTGTCTTGCCTTAAGATTTCAGGTGCCCACTACTTGGCTTCTAGTACTACATGCGGCCATAACAGCACCATTTTGAGACTGGGACAGGCTTCATGGAAGGTCAAAAGAGAAAAGAAAAGAGGGAGAAAGAAGGAGTGATCTCTGGACACTTGCCAGAATGCATAGGTCCTCTTTTCTTGGTTTCTGATTAGAGAGAGGGTGTCTTTGCTTTTTTTTCCTGGAGATTTCACTGTCCATGCCTGTTGCACAATTCTGAGACTTGGCCCATCTTTGGGTGAAAACCTAGACATAAATTAGAGGAAAAAACCCCAGTAAACTCACTGCTACTGGTCATTTTCTAGGTTCTGATTCCTTCCCAGTTGTCCTTCAGTTGTTTCATTTTCAGATAGTTGCCTTTCAAATTTCCCCAGAGTTAATGGTTGTGATTGGTAGGAGAGATCCATCTTATCAAAATCTACAATTTCTTTTAGCAGGTGAATTGTTACAATAAAACCATTCTATATGTGTCATTACGCTTCTTAGTAGCTATTCCTGTTTCAGTAAACATGACTCATGTTTACATCTTAATCCAGAAACCAAGAGTCCTTGTTGATGTTGCAGTTCATCTATAACTAGTGACTAAATCCTGCTGATTTCTACAGACAGCCAAGAGGAGGGTGGTTAAGAATATTGCTTATTATCTTCAACTGTCTTATTTTGAATCCTAGTGTTCCCACTCACTAGTTCTACATGCCGAGAAGTTTATTTAACTCTTTCTTTATCTTGGTTTCTACTACTACAAAATGGAAATAATATTAACAGTGATAACAAATTTAAAGCTTTTGTGTTGCATTAGCACATATAAAGCTGTTAGAATAATAACCTCATACATTGTAAGTTTCAGCTATTACTCCCCTCATCCTAGATATTTCTTGAACATATTTACTTTCCACTATTCTCATCCCAGTCCAGGCAGAACTTGTAAACACTTAGAACAATATCATCCTAGGCTCTGAGAACTAGAAATCAAGCTTTAAAAACCACTCAGTAAAAAATGTAGGAAGATATAAGTGATTTTTTTAAGCATCTCAAACTTTTGTTTACTGACTCAAGAAAATAAAAATCACAATGGTTAAGGCTGGATTTAAAGGTAGGCAAGAGGTGAGAGGTTCCTTTTCCTGGTTCTCAAACTTCATGCTGTTGTAATAATCAACTGATTGAGAGACGCTGATTCAGTGGGCCCAGGAATCTATAATTAACAAACATACCTTCATCATTCTGATACAGATTACTCTAGAAGCAAACACTGAAATCAATACTGTTTCCTTGACAGTGTGATCAAAGTTGACAAGATGCTAACTTCTGCCTGAAAGTGGAATTTTTGTGTTGTTTTATGAACAATGACCTGTTACAACATCCCCTCATGTCTAAAGCACAAGAAATGGTCCAAATGACTCATGCATTAGTGTTAGCCTTTCCTATTAACTCTGCGCGTTTTGTTTAGTATAATTTCTCCATAAGCAAAGATAACCTTTTAGCGCTCACTCTCTTTGATTTGGAAACAGCATACCTTTTACCCCAATTGCACATCCATTACTGTTATTAGCAATCTCTTTGCTGCTGTTGCTCGTGGCTATCAGCAACTATACTGCTGTGTGTCGTGTTGCAAGAGGTGTTTCTGATTCTGATGTGACTTATCATTTCCTCCTGTAAATTCACTCTTCAGCTTTTGTTCTGGTTTAAAGGACAGAGTAGACCAGGAATCTGGAGGCTTGTCTGGCTTTTCAGTCACTGTCACAGAGTCACTTTTGCTCATCAAATCAACAGTATGGGCTGCTGTTCTACAAAATGGTGTTACTGATGATTTCTAAAATTTTATTCTCTTCTTTTAGTCTAGTTTAGTCTACCTTCTCTTCCTTTTTATCTCTAGGACTAAAGTGGGACCAAAAAAATCATAATTATAATCATAAACTGAAAAATGCTTCCAGGATGTCTCTGTTTTGAGTACGTTTGCCATTGGACATTAAGTATAGCTTAATTTCTAGATTTAGGAATTTGTCATTAGGTTAGGATTCTTTTTAGGTCTAGTAGTCAGATGGCAAGATTGTTAAGAATTTTGCCAAGTAAAGTTTTGTTTGAGGGCTATTATATATAGGTTTTGTTTTAGATCTGTTAACCCCCTCTGAAGTTCTTTACCATTACCTTCAAAGTCTTCTGGTACCATAAATGCAGTTGCTAAGTTAGACCATCTGAGCATAGCATATTATAAACACCTTGGATGTAGAAACCATCCCTATATCCTGCAAACCTTAGTAACGGTGTGTTCTCTATAGTAATCACCGAGCACTTATAGGAAAGTTGATCAATGAGCAGAATTCTTGTGCTCCATAAACCCTAGGAGACAGTATGTCCTCTGTGGTACTCAGCAAGCACTTGGAAGACTGAGTCATTTCTTTTTTGTTGAAGGAATTCCTTTTGAATTTTTTTTTATTAATGTTTTTTATTTATTTCTAGGGGAGAGAGAGAGAGAGAGAGCGTGAACAGGGGAGGGTCAGAGAGAGAGGGAGTCACAGACTCTGAAACAGGCTCCAGGCTCTGAGCTGGCTGTCAGCACAGAGCCCAACGCGGGGCTCGAACCCACGAACCGAGAGATCATGGCCTAAGCGAAAGTGGGACGCTAAACCGACTAAGCCACCCAGGCCCCCCGAAGGAATTCCTTTTGAAAGCAAAGGATGTAAGTCCCTATCTTAGAAAGCAATGATTCAGAATAGGGGAATGGAAACTTTAATGTTTGGATAAAGCAGAAAGAAAACAAGTTAACTACCTTTTTTTCTTTCTTCTTAAATGGTGCATATGTTTACAGTAGCTAACATTACAAAGGCAGTTAAGAAAATAGCTTGCAGGAATCAGAAGAATTGTAATAATTTTGGGGAAAAATGTGTTCTAATTCACAAGTTTCACAAAACATTGTTTACAACATTTTTTTTTTCCCATTTCACTTACTGGATTTTTTTAAAATATCAATTGTTTTTCTCTCAAAAAATTCTTATATTGAGATTGCTATCAGGATTCAGCTAGGAATTCTTTGGTAATCTGTTTAGGATCTGTCTTTGAGTTATTCAATTTAGGTTTATAACATTGAACTTCAATTTTCTTTTGTGGGTGGTGATTCTTTGGTTTTGCATGGTTATTTTTGAATTGCACAAGAATATAAAAGTTCTAAATTTGAGGAAGCTTCAATGCATTTTAAGCTAAATGGATGATTCATTGATTCCCTAAGTACCTAATATGTTGAAATATTCTGGGAGCACCGTTTTATTGGTCAATTAAACAAGATGTAGATAATTTATTTTGCAAAATGAAGGAAAATATAATGTATTAGGCATGAACTAATATTTTAATAAAACACTGTTACCTAAGGTTTCTGCATATACAATGTATTGAAATCATAACTCAATCTTCTATTACTTTAAACAATAATTATATTCACATGGCATTTGGTACCTTTCAAAGCTATTTTATAAAGTCATTACTATTGTCATTTACAACTGAAGTGCAATCTGTTATGTTTTAAAAGTTAGCCTAAGACTTTTGATTTCCAGTCCAGTATGTAAGGAGCTCAGAAGTCACCACTCTGTCTTAATTGTTCCCTTGGTCTTCAACTGAACAAACTGAAAAATTAATAATTCTTCTTAGGTCCATAAAAGAAGTGGGGTCACAGGGCACTACCCCTAAAACTGGAGAGTCAGACAGAAAGTCATAAGTCACTAGAGCAGAAACCCATAAGCAGAAACCTCTACAGGAAATACTGCTGGGGGGGAAACTTGAACTATAATTGATAAATTTCTACAGGCTCAGTGTGGACAAGTATGAGTTAAAAACTCCTGGGGGACCCAGTCATAATGTCCCCACAATTTTGTCATTTTTACCACCAAGCCCAATCTGGTTCTCATAGCGAATATTGGAGAAAAATCTCCTGAGGTTTCTGGAAGGAAGGGTGGAAAAAGGAACAATTTAGAAAAATAGCAAAGCATTCTGTTTTCTTAACAGGATCCACCTTCAACTACCTTACAGAACCTAACCTGCTGGGATTTTAGAAGAGACTAACCTATGGGATGTGAGGGATATTAATTCCAGCTATCTAATCCCATATAAGAGGTGAAAAAAACAAAAAACAGAGAAGCACTGGTGAAATGTACAGCTCAGGGGCACATACTCACCAAAAGATGGAGACATAATCATGGGACTATAGGATACTTCCCATCTCACTTACCACTATATCACCAAAGGCCTATTTTCTGCAGTTCTTTTTACTCACTACATAATGTCTACATTTCAACAGAAAATTATAAGACATACTAAAAGGCAGAAAGCACAGTTTGGAGAGGCTGAATAAACACTGGAACCAGAATTTGATTCAGCAAGAATGTTGGATCAATAATTAGACAAGGAATTATGAAAAAAAAACCCATAATTAATATGGTAGGGACTTTAATGGAGAAAATAGGCAACATGCAAGAACAGATAGATAATATAAGAAGAGAGATGGAAATTCTAAGTAAAATTCAAAAAGAAATGCTAGAGATAAGAAACACTGTAACAGAAGTGAAGAATGCATTTGATGAGATCCTAGGAGACCAGACACAGCTGAGGAAAGAATGTCTGAGCTCAAGGAAATGACACTAGAAACTTCCAAAACTGACAAAGAGAAAAAAGACTGAAAAGCCCAACTTAAAGCAGATTATCTGAGAATTGTGGAATAATTACAAAAGGTGTAAGATATACATAATGAAAATGTCATGAGAAGAGGAAAGAGAGAAAGGAACAGAAGCAGTATTTGAAGTAATGATTGAGAATTTTCCCAAATGAATGCCAGACTCAAAACCACAGATCCATTAGCCTCAAAGAACATCAGGCAGGATAAATGCAAATACAGATGAAAAATTTTAAAAAACCAAAATTATACTAGGCATGTCATATTCAAACTTTAGAAGCCCCAAGTTAAAAGGTCTTGAAAGAAGCCATATTTTGCAAGAGTAAAACATATCTTACCTGCAGAGGAACAAAGATAAGAATTACATTTGACTTCTCAGAAACTATGCAAGCAAGAATGGAATGGAGTGAAATAAAGTGTTAGGAGAAAAAAGATCCACCAATTAGATTTCTGTATCCTGTGAATTTATCCTTTATTTTATTTAAAAAAAATTTTTTAAATGTTTTATTTATTTCTAAGAGAGAGAGAGAGAGAGAGACAGCGTGAGCAGGGGAGGATCAGAGAGAGAGGGAGTCACAGACTGAAACAGGCTCCAGGCTCTGAGCTGGCAGTNGAGAGAGAGAGAGAGAGAGACAGCGTGAGCAGGGGAGGATCAGAGAGAGAGGGAGTCACAGACTGAAACAGGCTCCAGGCTCTGAGCTGGCAGTCAGCACAGAGCCCGACGCGGGGCTCGAACCCACAAGCCGCGAGATCATGACCCAAGCGAAAGTCGGACGCTTAACCGACTAAGCCACCCAGGCGCCCCTGTGAATTTATCCTTTAAATTTAATGAGGAAATAAAGACTTTCTCAAACAAAAATTGAGAGAATTTGTTGCCAGTAGATTTGTCTTACAGGAAATATTAAAAGAAATTCTTCAGAGAGATGGAAAATATGTCACATATTTGGATATACTTAGAGAAAAGAAGAGTACTGGCTAAGGAATAAAGGAAAGTAAGAAAAAGATTCATTTTTCCCATCCTTACTTAATCTAACAGATAACAGTTTTTCAAAGTAATAATAGTAAGAATTTATTGATTGTGTATGGTTATGTATATATTTATGCATATATTCAATTATGTCTGCTATGTATTATATATTTTATTTGTATATTTATTTTATTTATGCCACACACACGTATACTTATTTATAAATGAAATGATTGATAACAATGATACAGGGATAGGAGAAAGGAATTGGTAATATTTTCTTCTTATGTGGTGCTTGTAGTACTTGTAAAGTGGTAAAGTATTATTTGAAGTGGGACTTGGATTAGTTATAAAGTATATTGAAAACTCTAGGGTAACCATTTTAAAAAGCTTAAAAAGAAGCATAATTGATATGATATGATAAGAAAGGAGATAAATGGAATCATAGAAAATTAAATTACATTAAATAAATTTTTAAAATTTGTTAAATTAATAAAATTAATTCAATTAAAACCACAAAAGGTAGAAAAAAATTTTAAATGCTTAGTATCTTATTGGGTTCAGAACTAATGGATTTTGATGAATTAATGGATTAGTGAATTCATGGATTTCCCAAAATCATAAGTAAAACTCTGACCTTTTAAAAAATGGTAAAAGTAGAATGGAGTCCATAAAAAAATATTAAGTCATACAGACGTATATATGGAAAAAGTTAATAGTTACCCTCCCATACTCCTCTTACCCAGCTCCATCTCTGTATTGCATGTAAAAATCTTCAACAAAATATGAGCAAACTGAATTCAACAATACATTAATAGGGTCATATAGCATGATCAAGTGGGATTTATTCCAGAAATGCAAGGATGGTTCAACATCCACTAATCAAGCAATGTGATACACCACATTAACAAAATGAAGGATAAAAGGTATATGATCATCTTTGTAGATGCATTAAAAGCACTTGACAAGATTCAACATCTACTTATAGTAAAAAGTCTCAACAAAGTGGGAATAGAGCAAATGTACCTCAAAGTATATTAAAGGCCACGTATGATAAGCCCAAAACTGGCATAATATTCAGCTTAGAATACTAAACTCAAATCTCTTCTCCTCTAAGATCAGGAATAAGACAACAATTCCCATTCTTACTACTTTTATTCCCAGTCTTGCCACAGCAGTAAGTTAAAAAAATAAAATAAAATAAAAGGCAACCAAATTGTAAGGGAAGAAGTAAAATTGTTTTTATTTGTAGATGACATGATATTATATATAGAAAACCCTGAAGACTCCACTCAAAAACCATTAGAACTAATAAATGAATTCAGTAAATCTGTAGGACACAAAATCAATATACAAAGTCAGTTGCATTTCTATATACTAATAATAAACTATCAGAAAGAGTAATTAAGAAAACAATCCCCTTTACAAGTACATCAAAAGTAGTAAAATACCTAGGAATAAATTTAACCAAATGGGTGAAAGAGCTACACACTGAACACTCTAAGACTTTGATGAAAGAAATCAAAAAAGACAAAAATAAATGGAAAGATATTGTCATGGGTTAGAAGAATTAATATTGTTAAAATGTCCATACTCTACAAAGCAATATGCAGAGTTGATCAATGCAATCTTTATCAAAATTCCAATGATATTCCACAGAAATAGGAAGCACAAAAACCCCAAGTAGCTAAAGCAACCTTGAGGAAAAAAGAACAAAACTGGAAGCATCATCCTTCCAGATTTCAAAATTATATTAATCAAAACAGTATGACTTTGGTATAAAAATAGAAACACAGATCAATGGAACAGAGTAGAGAGCCCCAGAAATAAACCCACAATTATATGGTCAATGAATGTATGATGTAGGAGCCAAGGTTTTACAGTGGGGAAAGGGCAGTGTCTCCAATAGACGGGTTGGGAAAACTAGACAGCCACGTGCATAATAATGAAACTTATGGACTACATCTTATGTGATATGTAAATATCAACTCAGAATGAATGAAAGATTTGAATGGAAGATCTGAAACATAAAAACTATGAGAAGAAAACAGAGCATAAGCTCTTAGACTTTGGTCTTGACAATGACTTTTGAATATGACACCAAAAGCACAGACAATAAAGCACAAATAAACAAGTGAGACTACATCAAACTAAAAATCTTCCTTACAGAAGGAAATCAACAAAATGAAAAGGCAACTTATCGAATGGAAAAAATGTTTGCAAGTCATATAGCTGATAAAGGATTAATATTCAAAAAAGCTTTTTTAAATTTTTTAATGTTTATTTTTGAGAGAGAGAGAGAGAGAGACAGTGTGAGTGAGGGAGAAGCAGAGAGAGAGGGAGACACAGAGTCTGAAACAGGCTCCAGGCTCTGAGCTGTCAGCACAGAGCCTGATGTGGGGCTCAAACTCAGGATGTGTGAGATCATGACCTAGGCCAAAGTCGGACACCTAACCTACTGAGCCACCCAGGTGCCCCACTATCCAAAAATTGTAAAGAACTATACAACTCAATAGAAAAAAATCTAAACAAGCTGAATAAAAAAATGGGCAGAGGATCTGAATAGACATTTTTCCAAAGAAGACATATATACAACAGGTACATGAAAGGTGCTTAATATCAGTAAAGATCAGGGAAATGAAAACTAAAACCATAATAAGATATCAACTCATAGCTGTTAGGATGACTATTATGAAAAAGGCATGAGGTAACAACTATTGGTGGGGATGTGGAGAAAGGGGGGCTCTCGTCTTCTATGGGTGGGATTGTAAATTGGTATAGCCACTCTAGAAAACAGTGTGGAGATTCCTTTAAAAATTAAAGATAGTACTACTATATGACCTAGCAATTCCACCACTAGGTAGATGTTCCAAATGAAATCCTTATCTCAAAGAGATACATGCACCCTCATGCTCATTCAGCGTTATTATAAAAGCTAAGTTTTTATAAAGCCAGGTTTTAACAACCTAAGTTTCCATTTATATATAAGTGGGTGAAAAAAATGTGTACATCCAATGGAATATTATACAGCATAAAAATGTATACACATGCAATGGAATATTATACAGCTTAAAAAAGGAGAAAAGCCTGCTATTTGTGGCAATATGGATGGACCTTGCAGGCATTATGTCAAGTGAAGTAAGTCAAAGAAAGACAAATATTGTATGGTTACACCTAGGTAAAATATAAAACAAAACAGTACAAACTTAAACAGAGAACAGACTGGGGGCTGCCAGAGTGGTGGTTAGGGGACTGGGTGAAATGGATGAAAGTGGTTGAAAGGCGCAAACTTCCAGTCATAATATAAATACATCCTGGAGATGTAGTGTACAGCATGATGACTATAGTTAATAATACTATATTGTATATTTGAAAATTGCTAAGGCAGTACTTCTTAAAAGTTCTTATTTAAAAAAAAAGGTATAACTATGTGTGATAATGGCTGTTAGCTAAATTTGTGGCAACCATTTCACAATATATACATAAATCAAATCATGTTTTGTATACCAAAGCCAATACAATGCTATATATGAATTATACTTCAATTAAAAAATAAGGCTGCCTCAGTGTGACTGCACATTTATCACTTTCATAAAAACATAGCTGTAAAAAAATGAAGCCATATGTATCCATGGATATAAACAACAATTTTATTTGCATTTTCTCTGATGATTCATAATGTGGAGTATATTTTCATATGGTTATTTGCTATCTGTGTATCTTCTTTGGTGAGGCATATGCTAAGGTCTTTGGCCTATTTTTTATTTTTTAATTTTTTTATATACTTTCTTGTCAAGTTAGCTAACATACAGTGTATACAGTGTGCTTTTGACTTTGGGGGTAGATTCTTGGTGTTCATCAATTACGGACAACAACCAGTGCTCATCCCAACAAGTGCCCTCCGTAATGCCCATCACCCATTAACCCCTCGACCCTTTCCCATCAACCCTCAGTTTGTTCTCTGTATTTAAGAGTCTCTTACGTTTGCCTCCTCATTTGAAACTATTTTTCCTCTACCCTTCCCCCATGGTCTTTGGTTAAGTTTCTCAAGTTCCATATATAAGTGAAAACATGTATCTATCTTTCTCTGACTTATTTCACTTACCATAAAAGCCTCCAGTTCCATCCATGTTGTTGCAAATGTCAGGATTTCATTCTTTTTCATTGCCAAGTAGTATTCCATTGTATATATAAATCACATCTTCTTTATCCATTCATCAATGGATGGCATTTGGGCTCTTTCCATAATTTGGCTATTATTGAAAGTGCTGCAATAAATATTGGGGGTACATGTGCCCCTATGAATCAGCACTCCTGTATCCTTTGGATAAATTCCTAGTAGTGCTATTGCCGGGTCATAGGATAGTTCTGTTTTTAATTTTTTGAAGAACCTCCATACTGTTTTCTAGAGTGGCTGCATCAGTTTGCATTTCCACCAACAGTGCAAGAGGGTTTCCATTTCTCCATATCCTCACCGACATCTGTTGTTTCCTGAGTTGTTAATTTTAGCCACTCTGACCTGTGACAGGTATATCTCAATGTGATTTATATTTGTATTCCCTGATGGTGAACGATGTTGAGCATCTTCTCATGTGTCTCTTGGCCATCTGGATGTTTTCTTTGGAAAGGTGTCTGTTCATGTCTTCAGGCCATTTCTTCACTGGATTATTTGTTTTTTGGGTATTGAGTTTGGTAAATTCTTTATAGATTTTGGATACTAACCCTTTATCTGATACATCATTTGCAAATATCTTCTCCCATTCCGTTGGTTGCCTTTTAGTTTTGTTGATTGTTTTCCTTTCAGTGCAGAAGCTTTTTATCTTAATGAGGTCCCAATAGTTCATTTTTGCTTTTATTTCTCTTGCCTTCAGAGATGTGTCAAGCAAGAAATTACTGCAGCCAACGTCAAAGAGGTTGTTGCCTGTTTTCTCCTCTGGGGTTTTAATGGTTTCCTATCTCACATTTAGGTCTTTCGTCCATTTTGAGTTTATTTTTGTGTATGGTGTAAGAAAGTGGTCCAGATTCATTCTTCTGCATATTGCTGTCCAGTTTTCCTAGCACCATTTGCTAAAGAGGCTCTCTTTTTTCCGTTGGATATTATTTCCTACTTTGTCAAAGACTATTTGGCCATACATTTGTGGGTCCAGTTCAGGGTTCTCTATTCTATTCCATTTGTCCATGTGTCTGTTCTTGTGTCAATTGGATTGTCAATTGGATTGTTTGTCAATTGGATTGTTTGTTTTCTTACTGTTGAGTCTTAAGAGTTCTTTGTAGGGGCGCCTGGGTGGCTCAGTTGGTTAAGCGTCCGACTTTGGCTCAGGTCATGATCTCATGGTTCATGGGTTCGAGGCCCATGTCGGGCTCTGTGCTGACTGCCAGCTCAGAGCCTGGAGCCTGTTTCAGATTCTGTGTCTCCCTCTCTCTCTGACCCTCCCCTGCTCACACTGTCTCTCTCTCTCTCAGAAATAAATAAAACATTTTAAAAATAAATAAATAAAATAAGAAGTCTTTGTATATTTTGGATAATAGTCCTTTTCCAGATGTGTCTTTTGCAAATATTTTTGCCCAGACTTCTAATTTTCTTGATATTTTCTCCTGCAGAGCAAAAGTGTTTAATTGTAATGAAACTAAAATTACTATTTCTTTCATGGATTTTGTCTTTGGTATTCATTATTGCACTTTAAATGACAGATTATATATTTATGCCATGCTTTATTATTCTATTTTTTTGGTGTATTTTCAACTATGAATTAAAAAACAAAAAAATAAAGATTTTCTAATAATATCCTATTTATCCTTAAGAAAAATATTATTGAGTTTTACTATTGTGTAGTATTCCTGTAATTACTGGCAGCATGAACATTTTATTTCACAAATCATTCTAATAAAAAAAATTCTGAAGGGGTGCTGAGGTCGTTATGCATTATTCAAGACTATACTCTAAATTTATGGCATAGATCTCAATTATGTTAAAAGCATACAAATTGTTCTTGTAATGTTCTAGCTTTGTGAACAAGTAATCACAAAGGGAAAGATATTTGTCATATTTTAAATTATATAACTTGTTTTCTAATGTTTTCTTGAAATAAGTAAAAATCTTAACTGAATTGCTTCACATACTTTTAAAATTTGTCATTCTGACAAGTCTTGTGGAAAAAATGATCATGCAGTTTAAGCATTGATTTCTCATTCTTAAGGTTGAAATAATGCTTTCTGGAAATAAATTAGGGCACAATAGAAAAATTAAGTTTGGCTGTGCTTTCTAAAACTTTAGCATCAAGAGAAGAATTACTACAGAACTCTGGCAGTCTGAAACTGGTTACTGCCTGCAATCAAAGCTTGTCCTGTAGAATTTAAATTTTGTCTCTCAAATAAACATTAGAGTATGTAGTTTAGTATATATCATACTAAATATTATAATTCTCTATAGAGTTTGGAATTGTAACCAGAACAAAGGTGAAGATGATACTTGGGAAGAAAACTTATTTTCCTCCTCACCCCAGTGAAACTGCTCTTGTTAGGATAAATGATCTTTACACTGGCAGACCCAGTGATTAATCTATAGTCTTCATCTCCCTTGAGCTCTTTATGTTGTTGGTATTCCTCATTCTGGAAACACTTTCTTCATGTGGAGCATACTATTCTTGTTTTTCTTCTGCCACACTCTCCAAATCTCTGCAGTATTTTCACCTTATTTATTTATGTATTTATTTATTTTTAATTTTTTAAAACATTTATTTATTTTTGAGAGACAGAGAGAGACATGAGCGAGGAGGAACAGAGAGAGGGAGACACAGGCTCCAGGCTCTGAGCTGACAGCACAGAGCCCCATGTGGGGTCCAAACCCATGGACTGTGAGATTGTGACCTCAGCCGAAGTCAGATGCTTTAACTGACTAAGCCACCCAAGTGCCCCAATTCGCTTTAAAAAAAAAAAAAACAAAAAACTTGTGCTTGACATGTCTGTCTATCTATCTATCTATCTATCTATCTATCTATCTATCTATCATCTATCTATCTATCTATCTATCTATCATCTATCTATCATCTATCTCTCTATCATCTATCTAAGTTATCTCCTTTATTCAAAGTTTATTGATTTAAATGTCAAACTTCATCTAAAAATACCTTCTCTGGGACATTTAGACTAGTGTTTGATCAAATATCTGGGTACCATGGCCCAGCCAAGTTGACACATAAAATTAACCAAACAATACACCTATATACTTATACCTACTTCAGCATCCCCATCCCTGTGCATGATATGACTTTCCCTCCATAAATATTGGAGTTATTCTTGAATCTTCTATTTCTGTCACACTCAACATCCCAACAAAACTTCAGCTCTACTTGCATTATATGTCTGCATGAAATGATGTATACACATTGCCATGAGAAAAGTATGTACCACCGCCATCTCTTGCCTGGAGGCTGTAATAGCCTTTACTGGTCTTCTCTTCCCGCCCCCCCCCCCCCTTGTTTCTCCTCTAAAGGCTATTTTGCAAGTAGTAGCCAGACCAAAAAAAAATACAGAATTATATTAAATAATGTCAGGGAGAAAAAAACAGCTATGGAAAAAAAGTAAAATCCTATATGGTTTTAGAGTTAACAATACTCACTTCTGTATAATATTCATTTTAGTTTTTAGAAAGAGAGTGGGGAAGGGGCAGAGAAAGAGGAAGACTTTTGCTATAACGGGGAGCAGAAAAAAAGTGTCAGTGACTAGAGGAAGATATAGGGTCAAAGTATTTAAAACAATGAATTAGCTATGATAGCATATTTGACACTGTTGTGAGTAATAGAGAGGAGGCCTACGTCTTGAGCACCCTAGGGTTTCATCTCACTGTTGTAGGCATTTACACTGGCTGTAATACCTCTTTCTTCAACCAATGTCTCTGTTTGTGTTTGATTGGGTTAAACTGAAAGGAGTTATCCAGTCCAGCCCACCTGTGTTTTACAGATAAGAAAGCCAAGGTGCAAAGAAACTATATACCATCATCTCCTTCCCAGATTACTCCTGACCATTCCTAACCAGGTTCTCTGCACCTTCAGTCATTCTCCACACTGAAGCCAGTGATTTACAAAATGTAGATCTGTTCTGCTCCCACCACCAATCCCTTTGCATCTGGGAGCCCAGGCTTTAGAGTTCAAGTTCCAATGAGCAAGCATTCCATTAAAGTTTCTGGATATATGATTTGCATTTTTGTTGTTTGTAAAAATAAAGTTATAGATTAAGTTGGTAAATGCTAACTTGGTTGAAAAAAAAAAGTATGGTGTAACACAGTGCTTCTCTCTGGTTCTAGAAACTTGATGTACTTGATGAGAATCACCCAGAAAAATTTTTAAAAATTTCAATGCCTGATCCCAAAGTCCCCATCTAATCTGGCTCCTGCCTACCTTTTAAGTCTACTCTCCTACCCTCACCCTAGCTCTCTGCACTTAGTCACTGAGACCTTTTTCTGTTCCTAGAATGTACTATACCATGGTCCTGGGAGGCCATGCCTCAGGGCCTTTGCATTTTCTAGTTACTTTGCTTGTATACATAAACCTGTTTTTCTCTTCCAAGAGATCGGTTACCATTTCTTTAGTTACCTTTTCTTGACCCAACCGATTACATGAGGACCCTTTGTTACATGCTCTTCAGGACATTTATTGTCTTTCACTGCAACTCAGTGTGTAATTATGTGCTCACCTCCTCCCGTGATTAATGTCCCTCTTTCCCACCAGACTGAGAGAGCAGGAGTGTAGGGTCGGACACTGTTTTTGTTTGCCCTTAAACAGTGCTTAGAAGAATTGCTTTTTAAGCACTCCATAAATTTTTGTCAGCTGAATGAATGGATAATGAATTGCCATGGAAAGGTTTGAGTAGTTTCTGTGAGACAGATTAGAAATAAAGGAAATCATGCATTATGTGACAGTTATTTCCCTTGTGCATTTTTGTTTTTCTATTTTCTCTTAAAGTTTCACATGTTTCCTAGAACATTTAAGAGGGGATTGATGATTTACTATTAAGCACAAGTGTCCAATTATGAGATACTTAAATGAGCTTCGGTATAAAAAAAAACAATTTTTACTTTGCTTTGTTAAAAATCACTTATACTCAGAGCTTAGACCAAATATTTCAGTTTGTATTTCCTTTGAAAGCAATGATCTATCAAATATGTCTAATGGAAATATTATACCTGTTTATTATGATGTTCACATAATTCCCATGGTCTCCTTTTTCTAGTCATTCTTCTAATATAATGGGGTTTGTCTTATATTTACTAGTGTTATATCAATATTTCAGAAAAAACAGAATTACAAAGTTCTCATTGAAGGTAGTGTCTATCACTAGATGTTTACACCTTCCGAGGGCTGTTAGGTCTTATTTCCTTTGCTGTGATTGTGTTATTTTTATTTATTTATTTATTTATTTATTTATTTATTTATTTATTTATTTTTTGGTAGCTTTTTTTGTTTGAGCCACATTCTGCAGCTGGGTCTCATGCATTTGTTAAGTCACTGGGTATGAGGAGATATTAAATTTCATTAGGCAGAAGGATTTTTTTTTGGTAGGGTCTATCACTTGAACCCCCCCACCTCTTTTTTTTTTTAGGAGAGAGAGAGAGCACAACTGGTAAGAGGGGCAGAGGGAGAAAGAGAGAGGGAAAGAGAAAGAGAGAGAGAGAAAATCTTAAGCAAGATCCATCTGATGCAGGGCTCAATCGCACAATCCTGGGATCATGACGTGAGCCAAAATCAAGAACTGAACACTCAACCAGCTGAGCCACCCAGGCACCTCTTCACTTGGCCCTTTTCAAAAAAGGATAAAATGTGCAAACTGATTTCCTTTACTCCAGTATAAAACACTCCTTGAACAAATGGTAGTTTTCATCACATTTGTAGCTGATATTCCTACAGAATTTTAAGGCTTTTAGGGAATCTGGAAGGCATTAATATGAACTAAGCCTAGCTTTTGGGGACAGTTAAACTAGGCTTCAAGCCCTCATTTTCATACTTAGTAGATACATGACCTTGGATAATCTCAATATTCTGAGTTCCAGTCTTTTCATATATATCAATGGGGTAAATAGTCACGATATTGAGGGTGGATTAAAGGAGACTTCGCAGTGTCAGGTGAACATAACTGTTGGTCAGTAAGTCTGATTTTTTTCTTTTTGTATTATACCTGAGGAAGCCCAGAATAGCTTATATAATAGCTTATATAAATATACCATCAGAGTTGGGGCCACATCTTCTACCTCTACCTCCCTTTCCACTATATTTCATTAAGTAATTTTTAATATTTTCTTTAAATGAAAATGAAATTATAGAATAGGTCAATAAATTTCATGTTGGTTGAATAGAAAACAAAAAACCATGAATGATCCAATAGTGATTGTCAATGATGTTTAAACCTTGTTGCACATTAGAATTGTCTGAGAAGCTTTTTAAAAATCCTAATGCCCAGGCTATAGTCTGTTCCAATTAGATCACAATCTCTGAGGATGGGGCCCAGGCATGAATATTTTTTATAGCTCCCTAAGTAGTTTCATACATGGAATTTGCTGAAACCCTGCTGAGATTCTCTAAACCACCTCTAGGATAGTTTTTAAAGGCCTGTTCTTTTCATACCAGATCAAGTATCTTGGGGAAATGTATTTTAAGTGTTTCTTCTGGGTTTATTTTCTGATGTATTTTCTCTTCTCTTTATATAGAGACACGACCTAGATCCCACATTAGTGACCTCATCACTATCACTAATCTGAATGCTGCTGTATACCAAAGAGGTCAATGGCTTGCTTCTTAGTGTTCACCTCTAGATGCTTCTTTACAAATGAATCCTGCAAAGATAATGGAGAAGGACTCTTCTTTCAGTAAGGACATGTTTTCCATGCTTAATTCAACAAGCCTTAATAACCTTTGGTTTCTATACTTAATGAACTTTGTCCCTCTGGTATAAATCCAGGCTTTCTGGACTAGGGGATAAAAGCCTTCCCAGGAGATGCCATTGCCCTTTGCAGACATAGCTAGAGATCTGTGTGGTAATATGCCCAGACAATTTAGAAATGCTAGGGTGATGATCTGGAGGGGTCCAATTCAGTCTTCTCCGTTATTTAAAATAATAATTGGGCTTTTGATTTTGCATGTTGTTTTCTTTCCATGCTTTGGGATTTCCTACAGGCGATTGGGAGATGCCACGATTTTCACTATGTCACTGATTTATCTCTGACATTTTCTATATTTTCACAGGATCAGAGCAGGGTCTGGAAGCAACTAGTTTCATTTTTATTATCATATTTTATTATATATTTTATTACATCATATCATCTTATTTTATTTTATTATTTACTAGTTGGGGTCCTGAGGGAACTACTGCATATTTTTTCCATAGCAGAAGAATGTCATGGGTTTATTCTTCAAGCCTTTACTGGCCAAAGTCAGTGTCCAGACCCTTAGCGGTCCTATAGGTAATAATCCTTCTCCTCCTCCAAGGGTTCTCCATTTACCCATTCATTTCTTACGTAGATGGCCTCACTCTCACTTTGTAACTATAATAACAGAAAAGGTTACAACTGTGCTGTCTGTAAACAAAAAATCCCTTGCATCATCTGTTATTTAAAATATCTTAAAAGAGCTTATTATTTGTTATTTCTACATCTTTTAAATTAATATATATTTACATTTCTAATATATTCCTGGCTATTAAAGAAAACTTGTAAAACAGATAAACCTAAAGGGAAGATTAAATCCTACTGGATTTGTAAACTAGTTGAGATTAACTGGTTTTTTTTCACTGTACATACACATACTTATATCTACAAAAATAATTTTCTGCATACTGCTTTATAGGCTATCCTATTCACACTCAACATGTCTCGTATTGTGAATATTTTTTATATAACACCATTTTTGGTGACTGTCTGATATCCCACTGTGTGGGTATACAATGATTTATTTAAGTAATATTCTTGCTAGATATCTAGTTGGCTCCTGATATTTTTGTTATTATCAGTAATCCTCTGATAAACATCCTTATGGATAACTCTTTAAATGCAATCCCAATTGTTTTCTTAGAACAACAAATACTTCTGATGATCTTGGAATGCTCAGCTTTGACAGTCTGAATTTTAATTTACATAGCATTACAGACATCAAAGTTCCTGGCTTCTTGACTGTGTAGATTAACATTGGCCAGAAATGCTAGTTAGTGTTATAACTAAATCTCATAGGAGCCTTTCTCGTTGTCATATATCTTTTGTTTTTTTAATGTTTATTTATTTTGAGAGAGAGACAGAGACAGACAGACAGAGCATGAGCAGGGGAGGGGCAGAGAAATAGGGAGACACAGAATCGAAAGCAGGCTCCAGGCTCTGAGCCGCCAGCACAGAGCCTGATGTGGGGCTCAAACCCACAAATGAGATCATGACCTGAGCTGAAGTTGGACACTCAACTGACTGAGCCACCCAGGCGCCCCCGTGTTGTTCTTGTTTTGAGGAAGATAGAATGGGGGAAAACTCATCGATTGCAATTTTATGAAAGTTACATGTATAAAATAACCACTGTGCAAATGCTGTATAACAGAGCAAAAGCACAGTACTTATGTCTTTTGTCACTAATGCAGCATATGATAGAACTCACTGAAGCAAGCTCTGTTTCTATGTTGGTGAATCAGTCCTGAAGAGATGGCTCTTCCTACTTGGTGGACTAGTTTTTGTTTATTTGTTTGCTTTTTCAATTTTTAAAAGTTTATTTATTTATTTTGAGAGAGAGACAGAGAGAGCAAGTGAAGGAGGGGCAGAGAAACAGCAAGAGAGAGCATCCTAAGCAGGCTCTGCACTATCACCACAAAGCCCAATGCAGGGCTAGATCTCACTAACTGTGAGATCATGACTTGAGCTGAAACCAAGAGTCAGATGCTTCATCAACTAAGCCACCCAGGCACCCCTGGGTGGATTTGTTTTTAAGAATTGTTCTTAGCATGATATTTAAGCCTATGTTGAACATATTATCAATAGTTTTTCTTCTTAAAGTTCTCTCTGATATGTTGTCTGACTTTTGTGAACTTGTGTTCTCCCAGTTTTAATGAGTTCTCTTGCTTCTCTTTCTCTTTCTACCACCCACCACCCGGTAGCCTTTCTTTCTGTTTCACAGAAAAGACTTAAAAGCTTAGTCTCTACTTTCAAAATTTTCACTTACTTTTCAACTCACAGCTCCCTCACTACTGCTCCTGCCTCTCAGCTGAAACTGTTTCCTTAAGGTCATGATTGACTGCCTTGGGATCACCACAACAGTGTGTATAGGTTCAGCTCTATAGAATTTGGAGGCGATTTACAACACTTTGAGCTCTGCAGAGCACAGTTTCTACAACTGGACCTAGTTAAATGGTCTACCCAATTGCCAAAGTAGTGCAGTCTTTGTAGCCCGGCTCTTACTATCCATTTACTGTTCCCATGGCTCCATTATTCCACTCTCTCCTTCCATCCATCCCTCATTGTTGGTGTTCTCTGGGATTTGATCACCAGCCCACTTCTCTTCTCATTTCACCTATCCTCCCTGGAGTAGCTATTTTGTATGCTACCACACCTTTAGGTACCCTCATCCTTAGCTACCTACCACTTTAGGAATAGGTGGCAGATAGCCTATATAGGAGATGTCCTGGGGTACTGAGGTAGAGTGAGAAGTGGGCTGTGTTAGTCAGCTTGAGGTGCCATAATAAAATACCATAGACTGGATGGCTTAAGGAGCAGAAATCTATCTTCTCACAGTTCTGGAGGCTGGGAAGTCCAAAGTCAAAGTGCTGGCCCGTTCACTTCCTGGTGACAGCTCTCTCGTTGGTTGCAGATGGCCAACTTCTTCATGTCCTGGCATTACAAAGAGAGAGAGCAAACGTTTTGGTGTCTTTTCTTTTTTTCTTTTTAAGTTTTTGTTTAATGTTTCTTTCTTTTTGAGAGAGAGGGAGAGAGTGCAGATGGGGTAGGGGCAGAGAGAAAGGGAGACAGAAAATTTAAAGCAGGCTTTGCACTGTCAGCACAGAGCCTGACGCAGGGCTGTAACTCATAAAATGTGAGATCATGACCTGAGCTGAAATCAAGAGTCTGATGGTCACCTGACAGCCATTTGGGTGCCGCTGGTGTCTCTTCTTAAAAGGATACTAATCCAATTGTATCAATCCCTATCCTGATGGCTTCATTTAACTAATTCATTACAGGTCCTATCTCCAAATACAGCCAAATTAGGGGTTAGGGCTTCAACATATGAATTTTGGGAAGACACATTTCAGTTCATAGCATGGGCCAATGACCAAATTCTGGAGGATACCTTCATGATGCTCTAATTTGAAACTCAACTACCTGCTGATCACTTATTCCTGAAAATCCCATAGGCTTCTCATAGTCAATATATCCTAAACTGAAAACAAGTCCTCACTATCCTTTCAAGATAAATCCTGGCAGAATCTCTGACCCATTTGTCTCCCTCAACTCCACATCAAGCCCTGCTGATTTTACCTCCTACATTATTTCGAACATGCCTTCTTCAAATATGTCTTAGTTGTGCCCTCATCATTTTTTCCCTGGTCCAATGTGGTTATTACCTTACTGATTTTGCTGTCCACATCTCACCCCTGCCAGACTGATACATAAAATGGTGATTTTCCTTCACTGATAGTATACAACTCAAACTCTGTCATGTTTCATAAAAGGCTAACATTATCTTGTATCTCTACCCTGTCTGGTCCACTGGTTCTCAAGATTTTATGTGCATAGTAAACACTACTTAGAGCTTGTTAAAATACAGACTCTCATTACCAGTCCCCCAGATTCTACTGTGATGGGGCTAGACCAGGACTCAAGAGTCTGTAATTTTATCAAGATCCTCCAGTGATTCTGATATATGTGGCTCCTCCGTATTTGAAAAAAACATTTCAGCCTCATGGATCACCTCTCTTTCTTCACACTTTTTGCTCTAGGAACACATTCCTGGCTACATTTGCAACATGATAATTATCTCTTATATGTCAACTTCCCTATAATGGGCCATGATGAGAAAAAAAAACGCAAGACATTTTAGGTATTCCAAATACAGAGAGTTCCAGCAGAGAATGGATTATACAGATGCTGAAAGGCTGAAAGAGAAAAAAAGACACTAGGAAGCACCTACCAGTCCTAGGATTGAGGTAACCTAGAAATTACAATGGCAAAACAAGTGGCTACAATCCCTGTACCTGAGGGGACACAAGAGTTAGCAGAAACTGAGAAGGAAAGCTGGCAAGAGCAGATAAAAAAGGTGACTCCACTGGGCTGGCACCAATTGGAAATAAACAGTCTTATCTGATTCCCCTGGTGCATGTCGCTTGTCTCTTCCTGTGTGCCGAGTATTTGCTGCAACAAAACTAAAAGGATGGACAGAGCTGCGTACAAGGTACTAAGACTTCCAAGGAGGGCCCTCAGGTGCCGAATGTCAGATGCTGAGGAAGTGAAAAGATGCTAGGGTCTGGATTTTGTTGCTGAAGTGAAGCTACCAGGAACCGGAATAAAGGGAGCAAGTTTCTCCTTCTTAATCCTGCCCTCGAATAAAACCAACTTCCAAGGGAGTCTAAGAAATGTGGGTGGCAAACCCAAACCCCATGATATAGAGCAGGAGGGGGAGGGGATTGGGGCTGTGGACCAAACACAGGCAAAAACCAGTGCAGTCAGCTAACCAGTGAGTACTTTGTCCCCTCGTCCAGAGGTTTCTCCATGACAACCAAATGTCAGGAGCATCTCCCTGAGAAACATGGGAGGCTTCTGGGAGCCATAGTTTTTCCTCCTTGATAGCACCTGGCTCTTGCACTGCATGTTTATTGTTGAACACTACCTTAAACCTCATCCTTGTGACAGTTCTGCCAATTTTTACAACTAGGTCACCTTTGTGGTCTGACTAGCTCATTCTGTCATTAAACTCTGAGGACTTTGAGAGCAGCCCCCTAGTCCTTATGGTCTTTGTATCCTCAGAACCTAGTACAGTGCCTGATGCATAACAGCTCCTGGGTACCCCCTTTTTGAGTATGAAAAAGCTTATCATGTAGAAAAACAAAGGAGATTTATGTGATTTTAGGTAATAGCTTTGTATCCTATGACTCTAGGAAAGTCATTTACCTGACCAAAATGTTGTTTGCTCCATATGTACTGGGTGCACCTACCTATATACCTCACAGCAGACAAGATTCAGCAACAAGGAGACAGGAGGTCAAGGAATGGGGAGGGCAGTCAATGAGAGGCAGGCACCATGACAGTGAGAGACAGGAGGCCTGCCCACCTGACACTAAAATAGACACAATGTCTCTTTAGTAAGAGGGACAAGATTCTCTAACTGTATGAAATCCTCTATTCTTTTACTACCCTGTAAATATCGTGTTTATTGTTTCTCTATTTCATTGCTTCCCTTCCTTGGAATGCCCTTCATGGGAATGCCTACTTGCATTCTCAGGTGGGGAGTTGTGGATGGTAGGTTGAGTGGATGACAAAGAGGAAGAACATACAAAAGAAGCCACCTTTGACTATCTTCTTTACTAGTTTGCTTGTTTCCATATTGCTTTCTCCGGTTTAAAAATAGATACATATATGCCATCTAAAAAAAAGTATCATCAGTGGGCACAACCATTTCTCCTCCCCATGCCAGCACTTCATCTAGTCATGTTTCTGCTTCAAGATCCAGCTCAGTGCCTGTTTTGTTGAGAGTTTTTATGGAGGTTCTACAAGTGGCACAGCTATTTATATACCCTTGATCAAAAAGGTTCCTCCTCTACCCGGATGGTTGTCTTCTTCCACCAAGCATGCAGCTTCAGTAGCATCATATGGAGTAATGAGGAAGAGGATACCAACCTAACCACCTCGATTAGCCGAATCAGCCCTGACAATGAATTGGGCGACCGCCATTGGAGCTAGATGGCTTTTATATCATCAATGCCTGTTTTCTGTAAGAATCTTCCATAGCTTCTCTGCCCTTTATTAATGACCATGTTTGTCTATAAAAAGGTTTATAGTTTAAGACTCATGATAACAGTACCCAGTATTTATTGAGCAGTTTAATCAACATGAATCCTGGCAAGAAACAACACATTTAGCTAGGATTTTTGAAGGCATTTTCTTATTTAAGAACTATTTACAGCAGTGTGAGCGGGATAAAAGGAGCCAACAAGAAATAAATGCGAGGATCCCAGAACTAGCACAATAGAAAGTTGTTATCATCCCTCTGATAATGGCAGCTTCCTGGCAAATTCAGAGCTGGAGATGTTATGAGAGGTTATTGAACCTGAGCTATAGTCAGAGAAGGTCCCTGCAAGGGGAGAGAATAGGAGAAATAACTTCCCCAAGTTTTCACTTCTTTCTTCTAGTCTCCTGACTACCTCCCGTTGGCTGGAACCAGACAGAATATAGGCTTATAAGCCTGGCCTGTAAGTCAGTTCTCACAAGTCAGCAAAGAATGCACAGATGTACAGAGAATGAATTGGGGCAAAAGGAGAGTATGTCAGGCACTGTGTGAAGTGGGTATTATTGCCAGTGTACAGGTGAGGAAACTGAGGCACAGGGAGGTAAACATCACACAGTAGGCTCACTGGTCTGACTGGGGACTCACAGCTGGATCTCTAGGCTCCTGAGGACCAACCATTCCATCTTGGTCAGCTGCTTTGTCTGCACAAGGCACCCTCTTCCTATTGTGTGTTCTGAAGGGTTACATTCAGTGAAGCACATAGTGGGGTTTTCAACACAGTATAGACTTGAAATGTCATTTTTTAATATTGTAATTCCAAATAAGAGTCTTTTTTAGTACTTATGTTATTATTATTATTATTATTTATTTATTTCTAGGAGAGAGAGAGAGACAGTGTGAGCAGGGGAGGGTCAGAGAGAGAGGGAGTCACAGACTGAAACCGGCTCCAGGCTCCGAGCTGGCAGTCAGCACAGAGCCCGACGCGGGGCTCGAACCCATGAACCGCGAGATCATGACCTAAGCGAAAGTCGGACGCTTAACCAACTAAGCCACCCAGGCGCCCCTTTATGTTATTATTTTTAAAATAATTTTATTGAGGTGTAACTGACACCTATCATACTAGTTTCAGGTGTAAAACGTAATCATTCGATATCTGTATACATCACAGAATGATCACCACGGTAAGTCTAGTCAACATTTGTCACCACACAGGGTTATACATTTGGTTTCCTTGTAATGAAGTCTTTTAAAATCTCCTCTCTTAACAACCTTCAAATATGCAACCCTAGTAACCATGCTGTGCATTCCATCTCTACGACATTTACTTTATAACTGGAAATGTGTAACTTTTGACTCCCTTCACCTATACAGGAGTGTTTATTCTAAATATGTTTAATGCCAAAATAAAAATGTTACTTTTTGTCTCAACATTTTTCACCACACTTCTTTCCATATTTCTTTAATCATTTGCTATTGGACTTTTGAGCAAGATGGAGCAAAGACCTTTCTTTAAAGGAGAACATACAACTGTTTTCTGTGGGGATATAAACGTGTGATGTTTTAAGAAAGAATAATGATATTCACAATTTAGAGAAATAAAATTTTCTAGAAAATTTATTTTTTTGGAAAATTCTGGGGTAAATATCAAACTTTTTAGCAGGCACCGATTAGTGGAGTGGCAGCCTGGTAGTTTAGAAGTACTGGAACAGATTTCAGAAGCCTGGTGTTAGTTCTAATTCTCTCCCTTTTCAACTATCTACAAAGTATGCAAACATCTCCGTGCTCTCATTCTCAACTACAATATGGAAATCATATTTATGAAAACTATATAGGATTGTTGTAAGAATCAAAAGAGATTATGAGGTTCGTTTAGGTAACTTTTAAGATGTCCTTCCAACTCACCAAACTCCACACCCGGAAAACAAACAACCCAGTGAAGAAATGGGCAGAAGATATGAACAGACACTTCTCCAAAGAGGACATCCAGATGGCCAACAGACACATGAAACGATGCTCAGCATCCCTCCTCATCAGGGAAATACGAATCAAAACCACACTGAGATACCACCTCACACCGGTCAGAGTGGCTAAAATGAGCACATCAGAGAACTCTAGATGCTGGCGAGGATGTGGAGAAACGGGCACCCTCCTACACTGTTGGTGGGAATGTAAACTGGTGCAGCCCCTCTGGAAAACAGTGTGGAGGTTCCTCAGGAAACTAACAATGGAACTCCCCTATGACCCAGCAATAGCACTGCTAGGAATTTACCCAAGGGATACAGAAATGCTGATGCATAGGAGCACATGGACCCCAATGTTCATAGCAGCACTCTCAGCAATAGCTAAAACATGGAAAGAGCCTAAGTGTCCATCAACGGACGAATGGATCAAGAAGATGTGGTTTATCTATACCATGGAACACTACATGGCAATGAGAAACAATGGAATCTGGCCATGTGTAGCAACATGGATGGACCTTGAGGGTGTTATGCTGAGCGAAATAAGTCAGGCAGAGAAGGACAAATATCATGTTTGCACGTATAGGAGGATTAGGAGGAACTTAACTGAGGACCAAGGGGGAGAAGAAGGGGGGAAATGGTGGGGGAAAGGGAGAGAGGCAAACCATGAGAGACTCTTGAATGCTGACAAAAACTGAGGACAGATGGATGTGGGGGGGAGGGGGGATGGGCATGGAGGAGGGCACTCATGGGGATGAGCACTGGGTGTTATGGGGAAACTAATTTGACAATAAACTATTTGTAGAAAAAAAAAAATAAGATGTCCTTCCAGCTCTCAAAGTCCACAGGGTGTACCTAAAGTACTTTATGTTATAATTGTAAAGAACTATTCAAATGTAAAGGCTAGTAGGATAAAATGAGACATTGCAGTATTTAAATAATTACAGTGTTCTATCTGGGACTTTCTTTTTTATATTGACATAACATTAATTTTCAGTTGTATAAGGTAATGATTTGATATTTTTATATACTGCAAAATGTTCTGTCTGAGACTTTTTTATAACAAAACTTTATTTTAATTTTAAGACCAAATTAGAAGAATTAGGTGTACCAGAGTCAAGCTAGTAACAATTATTTAAGAGGAAGTTATAACTTATTTGAAAAGGATTTTTGTCATTGCATGTTCCCCACTCTCTCTTATATTAGCTTCATTTGAAATTACTTTTTGGATTTAGTACACTTGACACATTGAATAAAGATGAGAAAGGCAGAAAGAATGCCTTGTCCCCATGGTGCTAATGTGCTTTCAAGCACTTAATGACTAACTGGCACATGGTGTCTGGAGGAGACCAAGCACAGTGCTTGCAGCCATATTCCCAAACTCCACTTAGGAAGCAGGCAAGTAGTCCTTCAGCCATCAGAGGAAGCACAAAAGATGCCATTCCTGTTGCAATAGATAGTAAAATAAGGGAAGAAAAGGGATTTCATAGACTGAATTCTAATGTTATATTTGTATTTTAAATACATATGTATATATATTTGTGTTTTAAATATATATTTGTATCTTAAATACATATATAATTATATTTTAACATATTGTATTTTATTTTATTATTATCTTTCAAAGTTTGTTTATTTTTGAGAGATACAGAGCATGAGCAGGGGAGGGGCAAAGAGAAAGGGAGACACAGAATCTGAAGCAGGCTCCAGGCTCTGAGCTGTTAGCACAGAGCCCCATGTGGGTGCGAAGTCATGAATCATGAGATCATGACCGGAGCTGAAGTCAGAAGCTTAACCAACTGAGCCACCTAGGCAACCCTACTGTATTTTAATGTATTTTATTTATATGTATGTATATAGTATCCTATAGGTTTACCTAGAATATGAGAGACTGAAGAGCTTGAGTGGAGCTACCAGACACACAGGAGAGGATCTGGGTTCTTGCTCAGCTTTGTCAGATGATTCTGTCATCAGGGAGAAAGCTGGAGGTGAAAAGTAAACGGTGGGGACAGGGACCTTCCAGAAAACTTTTGTCACTACTCAGTAAAAAGAATTCTGAAGACTAACCACTTGCAAGTTGGAGGCCCAACCTATAAATACGTTTGCTGTTTGACTTTATTTGATATGTTAAATGTACACAATCCACAAGCCCATGACAGTGGGCATTGGAGGCAGCAGACATTGACAGAACATCAGGGGTTGATTAGAGAACGACCACACTGGAAAAAGAAGAGAGGATCCCCGTGTGTGTGAGAAATAGAGGTCAGGGGGCTGTGAAGGGAAAAGTCTAGAGAACCAGGGGGCAAAGAGGGTCACAGTGGAACCATTGGTTGGACTTTAATGAGGAAAAGGAGTCCCACCATAGAGTGAGGAGCACGGGCACCAATGTTTGCATCTGATTTACTGGAGTTCAGAGCCAACACCGTGGCAGGGTGATGCTGACCCCCTTCCTTTTCAATGGTCAGCTTCCCTGTTTGTAGATGGGAATCATTATGAGATGTGGTGTTTAAATGAAATAACATTTAAATGAAATAACAAAGCCTTCTTTTAGAACATAGACGACTGTTCATAAAAGATTTAATAGCTTCATTTATTGCTTTTATTCACAATACAAGGCAGAATTAGGTCAACAGATCTAATTACATGGAGATTTTGGTTCAATATAAAGACTATTGCAATGATTAACTTCATCTAAATAGATCTACCCAACTGCATCTACAACTTCCCAATTGAAACAAAAGAAGCAAACAACATGTGCACATTTGCCTCTTTGTATATTTGTAAATATCCATCGATGAATATTTTGGGGGTCCTATTATGCCAAAGAACTATAGAGTATATAATACCAAGCATTAAAAGTTATGGTTTATGCAGTGAAAATTTGGTAATCGTAGAGCATCCAGAATATAGCAGTGTCTATAAAAACTCAACAAATTAAAATGCTTTTATAAAGAACATATATTTAGGGTGCGTGGGTGGCTTAGTTGGTTAAGTGTCCAACTGGGGTTAGATCATGATCTCATGGTTCATTGGTTAGAGCCCCGCATTGGGCTCTGTAGTGACAGCTCGGAGCCTGGAGCCTGCTTTGGATTCAGGGTCTCCATCTCTCTCTGCTCCTCCTCCACTCATGCTCTATCTCTCTCTCTCTCAAAAATAAAATAAAGCATTAAAAAATGTTTTTAAACAACATCTTCTAGGACACTGGGGCTTGGGTTGAGTCATCAGAATCAATAACATTTTGATTTACATATGAAAAACATAAAGTTCAAATTTCAACCACACAACCTTAAAACTCCTTTCTATATATAGTGTATTTCAGGGGTCTCACCAGCTGGGACTCTGGAGGGTGATCCTTTATCTATCTGTTCAAATATTTAAAGATAAAAAGTAACCCATAGAAATTTTTTTGCAGTTGAAATTATCTTGAATAGTCAGTATCAGTGTTATATTATCTATTTTCTTCTTAAATATATTTCCCTTGGGATGGACTCAAATGTCAATGAACCCTACTCTCAATAAGGTAATTTACACTTTTTCTAAATTATGTATCCTATACTCTCTCTTTGGTTTTTTGAGATGATTGCATTTTTTTTGGAAAATGAAAAAATTCTCTCACTTTTTTCAAGTCTTTTCTCAAATGTCTCTACCTCAATGAGGATTACTCTGGCCATGCTATTTAAAGTGACAGATGCTCCGCTTCTGCCTTTCTGGTCACTCTCATTTAGCTTTCCTTTTACTTTCCATTGTTATCCTCTATATGTGGTACAATTTTCTTGTTTATTATATTTATCGCTTCTTGTTTATCTCCCCCTGGAGAAAATAAGTTTCTTGGCATTGATCTGGGCAACGATTTTTGGATAGACAACAAATACACAGGCAATAAATTAAAAATAAACAAATGGGATTGCATCAAACTAATAAGCTTCTGCACAGCAAAGAAAGCAATCAACAATCAATAGAGAGAAGAAGCAACTTATGGAATGAGAGAAAATATTTGCAAACCATGTATCTGATAAGAAGTTAATATCCAAATTAAATAAGGAAGTTCTATAGCTCAGTAGCAAAACAAAAACAAAAACATAAAGCAAACACATTAAACAAAACAAAAAAATAAACTGAAAAATAGGCAAAGGACCTGAATAGACATTTTTCCAAAGAGTACATACAAATGACCAACAAGTACAAGAAACGGTGCTCAGCATTACTTATCATCAGGGAAATGTAAATTAAAACCATAATGAGATGTCACTTCATACTGTGAGCATGGCTTTTATCCAAAGATCAAGAGATGACAAGTATTGGCAAGGCTATGGAGAAAAGGGAACAATGGTGCATCATTGGCAAGAATATAAATTGGCCCACCTATTATAGAAAAAAGTACCTAGGTTCTTCAAAAAATTAAAAACAGAACTACCAAGTGATCTAGCAATTCTACTTCTGAATATACATTTGAAGGAAATGAAATCAGGATCTTGGAGAGGTATCTGCATTACCATGTTCATTGCATCATTATTCACAGTATCCAAGACATGGAAACAACCTGTCTGTCAATAGATGAATGGATAAAGAAAATGTGGGACACACACACACACACACACACACACACACACACACAGAGGAATATTATTCAGCCCTAAAAACAATGGAATCCTGCCACTTGTGACAACTCGGATGAACCTGCAGGACATTATGCTAAGTAAAATAAGTCAGACACAGAAAGACAAATACAAATACTGTATGATCTCACTTATACTTGGAATCTAAGGTAATCAGACTCATAGAAGCAGAGAGTAGAATGGTGGTTTTCAAGGGCTGGAGGGAGGGGAAAATGGGGAGAAGTTGGTCAAAGTGTACAAAGGTACAGTTATGCAAGATGAGTAAGTTCTAGAGATTTAATATATAGGAACATGGCTATAGTTAACAATACTATATTGTATATTTGAAAATTGCTAATAGAGTTGATCTTTAGTGTTCTCACCACACACAAAAAAAGAAGAAAATGGTAATTTTGAGAGGTGATAAATATGTTAATTAGCTTAATTGTGTTGATTATTTTATAATGTATAAATATGTCAAAACATCAGGTTTACATTTTAAATATACACAAGGCTTTTTTCCTTTTTGCAAAAGAAAAGAAAAAAATAGAATTAAAAGCCTGATGAAAAGTCTAGTTGGTCCAGATGAATTTCCATTGTGTAGCCTGACATGATGCTAATCACATAGAATGTTGGCTTAATATCTTTGGAGGTTCTTGGCTAAACATTTGACCCTTTTGGAGATCAGGTTTTTCCAAAGATTTAGGGCAGTTAAAAACCAATTCCTGGAAGACAATTAGGAACACTTTCTTTGTGCCCTCATGTTTTCTGATTTTATGTCCTGTTATATTGAATTAAAATATCTGCTCTACTTGTCTGTTTTCTCCACTACTCTCTAAGCTTTTTTAAGAAAGAAACTTCTTTTCTCTATTATATCTTCAGTGGCTAGCACAAATAAGGATTGATAACTATTTTTGGATACATTAATATTTAATAGACAGTGCTTATGAAGGGATTAAATTTTTATATTGAGCAATGATTTTTCTTTAAGGCTACCAATAGGCATTTGCTGGCTAATAACTATTTGAGCAGCACTGGCTTACATCAGTGGCTTTTAAGCTTTTCTAACTGTAACTCACAGGAATAATTACTTTGTATGTTGTGATTGAGTTCACACAAGCATGCACATGCAAATTAAAATTTTTAAGTTCTATTTAAGACTACAGTTAATAATATTGTATGATACATTAGAAGTTGCTGAGAAGTAGTTTTTAAACATTCTTATGAGAAATCAAAACATACACTATGTATAGTGATGGATGTTAACTAAATTTACTGTAGCGATAACTTTGCAATATCTACAGACATGGAATTATTACATTATACACTTGAATCTAATGCAATGTTCTATGTCAATTATATCTCAATACAAAAAGTAAAAAATAAAAATTTTCATGATATATCTCATATACTGACTACCAATTTTGCACTCTGATACTTCCTATTTTATTTAATTTCATTTAAACAATCTTGGTTGGCTTCATTAAATCAGTGTCATCCCTTACAATGGGCATCATGACCAGCAGCTTGAAAAATGCTACCCGAGTAGTAGGCATCCCTTGCTATCTTGTGGAACCTGATGGCTAGACAGCAAAACATACCTGTACAAAGTAAAAACATACCGAAAGCAACATGCTGGTGAAATTCAGAGCAAAAAGGGGTAAGATGTAGAGAGTAAGGGAGAGGGCTATGAAAACACTTGAGGAAGTGAGTTTTAAACTGGATATAGAGAAAGCAGATGGTACTGCATTGGCAGAAATAAAAGAGAACAGGGCCTACGTGAAGTTTTAGGACTCTGATGTCTCTTGCTGTCAAAAAGGTATCCATGAGCAAGCTACAATAGATTTGGGAGCAGAATAATAATGAAAAAGGATTCTCAGATTGTTTCATCTCCATCTTTTAAGTTCTCACTAGTATTTGAAGAAAAATGAAGTTCGACATGGCAGACTAGGTGTTATTGGTGTGAAAACAAGAAGAAACTTGGCCTAATGTGGAAAGGGCAGTGCGTGAGTGCATATTTGTATCTTTAAGGTTTGCATATATAGTCATGTTTAAAAATGATTTTCTGCTTTAATAGACTTTTGTTTTAGATAAAAGGCTATCGCTGTAATGGTTAAGGGTCCAAGACAGATGAAATAAAAAGTGGTTTCAGATAAAAACTTTAATTAGAATCACAAGGCTGGAAGATTTCAGAGTCGCAGACGAGTTTGTACAACTGAGTTCCTTTCACATGGGCCACTCTGGGTCATTTGGTCCTACCTGTGCACCACTGATGATTGATTGATTGACTTCAGGTGGTGAATGGTTCTCTCAAGCTCTGCTGGTGATGCTGGAGAGTCTGAGCCACGTTGGAGACGTCGGTGAACTGGAGGATGGAGGAAAGATAGTACAAAGTTCTCAGACGGAGTATATGAAGAAACAGAAACAGATAAGAAGAACCTTGCTAAGGCAGTGTTTTGTAGAAGGGAACTTGCCTTGTTCCTTCACTCTGGGAAATACACCTTCACAATTGTCAGTTTTTTTATCAGTGGTTGGAAAGTCTCCTGACTTGGATTTTTATAGGGAAAACCCAAAGGTTAACTTGAAAATATGAACCCACATTTTAGAATCAGAATTTTGAACAGTTAATGAAACAGCTAAATGGATTATAATGGTTGCATCAATGTTCTATGGTTCTGACATTCATTGCTAATTTCATTTTAGTAGGGAGTGGTTGAGTCTTTACCAGAAATCTCTCTTTCCTGGTCTGCTCTCTGTTCTAGTCTGCTTTTGTTACTCTGTTTTTCTGATTATTTTCTCCTTTGCCCTGTGCTGTTCTGGTTCCATGCCTGTTTGCACTGGGAATATTTGCTGCCTGGTGTTAGAGCTTGTCATACCAATTTCAGAGAATTTGAATTCTCAGTACCTATCTACAACTATTTGAAGGGCAGGGTTTAGTCACTGTAACCACTTGTTCCTATTGAACTGTTTTTTTGAGGAGTGTCAGAACTGTTTTATTCATTTGGCTAAAATATTTAAGACTTAATAAGAAAATCATTTTAAAAATATGAAACAAGTATTGTAGTATCAAAATTGATAGTAATTTCGAAAACAGGATTATAAATACGTTTTTATATTTTAAGGCACATAATTACATTTCATGTATCTCACATGGGGATAACATGTTTCATATGATCAAGTTAGACAAGATGCCCTGTTTCTCTGCCTCAGGGCTTTCTCCAAGCTAAGAAAAATGGATCAGTTCTTGTCTGCAAATAGGGCAGGAAGTTCAGGGGAGTTGACATACTCAGGGCAAGCTTTGATCAATAGGGAGTGGTAGCCAAGGGACAAATGCCCAGACTCCAGTCCTCAGACTGACAATGCTGAAAACATTCCTATGCTTCTCCAAGGTTTTGTAGAAACAAACCTCCAAGGTTTTGTAGAAACAGCAGCACCTTGATAACACACCTTTGTACTGGCTCCTTCTTCTTAACTGTGCCACTGTCTGCGCCCTCTCAATGCTACTTCCTCAGACTCCTCCTCAAGTAAATACCTTCATCCAAGTCCTTTCCTCAGGCTTAGCCAAATTGAGACGCCTAGGAATCCATCTTTCTACTTATAGAAAACATTGTACCCTGCCCCCCCCCCCTTTTTTTTTCCTTTTCCTGAAGTCTCAAATATCTGGGCAGGGAAAAGTCTAGAACCTGTTTTGACATCTTCGTTTCTGTAAAGAGAGAGTGGTTTTCATGTTGATATCCAAATGGAGACCTAAATGTCCATCTAGGCAGAGTCTTTCAATTCTAAGATTTTTCCTGCATGTCACTGTCTTATGTCCCCTTACTAGCTTGACTAATAGACCTTGATGATATATGAAGTTAGGTACTATATATTCTTCAGGCATATTTAAACGAGTAACATGTCTGTGTGAAGCAAGTTTTGCTGTATAAAACTAGAGGTAAGAAGAGTTAAGATATTACTTTCAGAATATATATTATACATTATTCAGAACACTGAATATAGGGGGCATTGCAGATCAAAATTGTTCAGCATTTACTATATAAGGAAATACGAAATGCAAATCAGAAAGAAAGAAGGTGAAGTAACTAAAGGCAAATGGTACTACTAACGGCAGTGGAGAAGTTGGTGGCTGGAGTGGCACAGACCACCTGTGGAAGCTCCAGACTGTGAGACAACATTTACAGTGTGAACTGGTTTTTGCTAGAATGCGATGTGCAAACGATTTTTGACATTTTTGTTTAGTTTCTCTAAAAGATATAAAACTGGATTGGCAGAAGCATCAGTCATCGTTGTGTTAGACAAGGCTGTGCTAAATCAGTAAGGGCAACACACTTCTCTTTTTTTCACACTATGGATTATTTACTGTGTAGCCACTGGCTAGATTCATTAGGTAAAACTATTGGTATTAGGGGATTTAACATTGACCGATAATGTAGTTTGGGAAAAGCAATGGTAATAAAGAACACACATTTTTTTTTTTCACTGAACCTATATTCTGACTTGGGCACATATTAATATTAATGTGGAACTCGATGATTTTTGTGATTTTTGTTTATGAGGCAGATTTATACGAAGAGATGTTTGTAAAACTCAAGATATGTAAATTATACCTTACATGGAGGCAGATAGAATTTACTGAAGTAGAGAAACTCAGGATTATAGTGTGATAGCAGAATGGGAAAGAAATGAGCTCTTAACAGAAATAATACAAAAGAATGTTTTTAATAATTAGAGGAATATGGGATTTATCAACTAAGCAAGACTGTTCAAATAGTAATTTTCTTGATTTCAGTTTAACATTTTATTCTGAGACTATTTAAATTTCAGCTTGACTTTTTGAAAGTGGGAATTTACTGTTTTCCTTTATACATGTGTAGGTGGTGAATTTAATTTGATTAAAGAATTTTCAGATTTTACTATATGTGAGATACTGTGGGGCTACGGTTACGTACAAGACATAGGAGCACGTGGAACATCACTGTGTCAAGCTGTGCATGTGTGGCAAAATCTAAACATGCAAGGGAAGTAGATGCCGAAAGGGCAGAGTTTATTCCTGAAGGAGCTGAGGGAGGAGAGATTCCTACTGGCTAGACCCCAACCCTGCCACGCTGAGTGGTAAGCTGATCTTCCAGCAGACAGCAGGGCCCCAAAATTTTCAGTGGAGAGGGACTTGGGTGGAGAGGATAGATATTTAAAGAAAGTTCCTCATCAAGGGAACTTGGTGTTACTAATTGAAGGCCATGAAGGGTCTGTGGAAAGTCGTGGGACGTGGTGATGCTTCTGCCTTTCTGGGTTGTATGGAAAGATGAGGGAATTTATGTCCTTTCACCTTTTTATGTCTTCTCTTCCTTGTAGTTGATCAAAGGGACACTTTTAGTATAATTATGTATTGAGGTGATTATGGACAACAGTATCAGTAAGAGGAGGTTTTTTTCTTGGCTGATTGAGATTTTGGAACATGGTTTCTTATGGACTGGAATGTGACCTGTAAAAACAACAACAACAAAATAGGTTTTTTCACCCCTCATGTTCATGATTAGCTACTATTTTCATCTGATGATGCATTGCACTAGTCCACCATTTCAGATGTTGCAGTTCATTAGGGAAAGGTTACAGAATGTTCCCCCCCCTTCCCTCCCCTTCCTTCCCCTTCCTCCCCCTTCCCTCCCCTTCCCCCTTCCCTCCCCTTCCTTCCCCTTCCCCTCCCCTCCCCTCCCCTTCCCATTACTACTTCTGTTACATTGTATTTTGCATTCTAAGGAATGGGTATCTGTGTCCTGGGATGTCTAATCGGGGAGAGGGGGAGGGTTCTGCATTTGGAAGCAGAAATGGTAATAAAAAGAATTGTGATGTCCATAAATAATTCATGTCTTTTGTGTCATGAATATTTCTGGCACAAGGGCTGCAGACATTAAGGTATGTTTTAACAAGAGTGTTTAAACATGAGAAGAAACGCTTTGCAGCATATAAAAGGCATGTACAAATGCAGTCAGCCCTTGAACAGTACGGGGGTAGGCGTGCTGATGCCTATGTAGTATAACTTTTGTCTTCCCCTGAACTTAACTACTAATAGCCTAGCCTTAATAGCTTTCTAATAACATAAACAGATGAATAACACACATTTTGTATGTTATATGTATTATATACTATACTCTCACAATAATATAATCTAGATAAAAGAAAATGTGAAGAAAATCATCAGGAAGAGAATATACATTTACGGGACCATATGGTATTTCTAAAAGAAAAATCTGCATATTAGCGGACCTGTGCAGTTCAAATCCATGTTGTTCAAGGGTCAACTGTATAGCGCATTTCAAGTTAATAACCTCACATTTTCAAAGTCATATATTAACAAGTCTTTTGGTCAGTTGAAAATTTTACCTATTCCTAGAATTAGGACTGGTCTGACATACATTTTCAAATGTAATCCATTACCCTCCTAGATAAATTCAGTCCCTCCTACTGCGCCTAAAAATTATTTTGAGTGTCTTCTTCATGTGTCTGCTTTTAATGAATCACTACGTCATTTACTGTCCATTCAGCTGTGAGAGGGCTCCAAAGAGGAGAAGCACTGAGCACTCCACATGGGCACACAGTGTCTCCACTGAGAAGACTCTGAAATAACATCTGTGATTATTGACTGGTACTCATTGCTACTCAGCTTTACCCGCCTGCAGCGATTTCCTGGAAACAGAGCTACCTGATTGTCGTGCTATACATTAGTCTTAGAAAGGTACCTGCAGTAGTTCCACAATACTAATTGTGTGTGTGTGTGTCTGTGTGTGTGTTTAAATAAAGGTCTTTTGACAAATGGGAGCAAAGCTGTGCCCTCTTTTCCAGACCTGAGATGTGGAAGAAGGGGTTGCTGATTAGGGTGCCTAATATTCCCTCTCACATGGCCTTCCCATGATTCTTGAAGATGCTCTGACCTCAGTCCTTCTGTCCACTTCAGAGGGAAAACATAGCGTGGTCTCCTTTTGGTCTCCTGGAGAACACCAAATAGTGGCAGGGCTTTGTTTGGCCACTCTGCCCTAATCCGTGGGGCTATAGCATGGTAGGTAAGCATTCACCAAAGCAGTTACTGAATTCAGAATGCCTCAGTCCAGTTTCTAGTTTTACAACTCAAATAGCTATACTACCCTGTGATGCACTGAATGTTTCTCACCCCAGAGCTAGAATCAGGTTGATGATAATAGACCTCCTCTTTAGTTTAGTGAGGATTCAATAGAATAAGTTTGCTAAGTGTCTGATCCACATTTAAAAAAGTTTCTTTCTTTTTTTTTTTTTTTTGATACTTCTCATGGATGTATGTTTTCTTTCTTCCTTCCTCCTTCTTGCAATCTGTTTAAGGTCATTGTTAGATTGTTCTAATAAAGTATCAGATCACCCTGAACAAAGAAGGCACAGACAGGATGAAGAAGAATGAAGAAGGGTATATCTGGAGAACTTAAGTTCTATTTAAATGAGACCTGGAATCTTTCCTCCATTATACTGGGGGATAATTATGCACAAAAAAAGATGGCAAATGATGTTTTCCTATTACTATTCTTTTGCAGAGAAAACTCTGATCATGATCTTTGTTCAGTTTGACTTTTGTTATTAGCCTGTAGAGCCATAGCTAAGGAAAGTCCCTTGTACAGGGGACTGAAAGGTGGGAGGTAAGGACGGATATTGCATATATAGAATTACCTATTTTATTTCTGCAACTTTAGTGTCAAAGTTACATTATTTGATTGGCAATGATGCACTTTGGAGAATGAGCATGGAGAGGCATCCTTTCTTGGAACACGCCCAATTATAGTTGAGGCCCTCCATTATCCACCAGCAAGAATTACTGCTCTGAGAATATTGTTTCCACCTGCTTGCCTTCCAGCCAAGGGGGAAAGTAGAGGCTTCAAACAACTAAGCCAGACTTAATGTGAATAGGCAGCTTTATTTTCTTTGTTGTCATTGGGCAAACAAACAGAGCACATTGAAACTTCGGGATTGAAGAGATTTAGGGAAAATTTACCTTCATCCTCAATTTTACTACATCTTGAAAAAGGTGTCTAGGCTGGAAAGATATTTGAGGAATTTAGTTAATGGCTCTTTTATGGAGTGAAAAAGACTAATTAGTTGTTTTCTTTGGTAAGATCCCCAAATAATTGCTCAAGTCTTATGTCAGCCTAGCTAATAATAAAAGGGGTGGCATATAACCCAAATAATTCTTGACTATCTTGAAGTCTATTTCTGCCCATCAACTCATCTCCCAAACATTAATTGGTTAGTTTAATGACAGTGGGGACCCCATCTCTGCACCTTCCCATCCACTGTGGGAGGCACAGCAAATCACATGGCTCACCACCAATCCTCTTTACACACGGCCCTCCACACAGTCCCCCAGGGTAACCGCTTAAAGCTCTCCTTTACCTCTGTGGACCTTCATTGCCACACAGCCCTTTCTCTCACCTCTGCTTGCTCTTCCTTCCAAAATCCAGATCCCCCGCACATGGCAATGACTTTTGCACGGTTCATTGGTAACTGGTCTTTGCTCTCAACTTTACTGTTATTTATCCCAGCGAATGAATAAAATGATCTATCACATCTTTAACACAACCGCTATTGCTATTATTACCATTATCACTATCTTTGCTATTACTCCTCTCATTACCCTCACCAGTGATGTAGATGATAGTGAAACAGTTCTTACTTTTGTCAAGCACCTGTACCAGTAGAGAAGTACTTCACACACAGGTGAGAAACTCAGTGGTTAGCTGACAGTCACTAGTAACTCAATGGAAGCAGAACTGTAGAGCATAAGGGTGTGTAGCTTATACCTTTTATGTTCTAATGACATTAAGTTTATCAATAGAATGCATTAGTTTGAGTTTATCTTCTAGTTTACTAACTTGAGTGAACTTGTAGTCATTTTTGTTGGACTTTTCTGGGTGACTTCAACTTGAAAGCATGCACAGGACACCTCATTTCATTGTCCTGGTAGAAAGAAATGAAATGAGAGCCCAGTAAGAAATTAGAAGGGAACTGAAAAGATGTACCTATGTTTAGGGTCAGTGGGGTGCGGGAACTGACTTGTAGTAGCTCAGAACAATCAACTGTGTGCATCTCCTTCCAACACTGGTCAGTGACTATAGATTGGTAGGTAGGAATCAGCCATGGTGAGATTATTAACACCATAGAAGTCACCATATGCTACTGCATTTATTTCCTGTGGCTGCTGTGACAGGGTTCAGTAATCAAGGGGTTGGCAGGGTTCTGCTCCCTCTGAAGGCTCTAGGGGAGAATCTGTTGCTTGCCTCTTCCAGCTTCTGCTGGCTTCTGCTGTTCCTTGTCCTGTGGCCATAGCACTCTAATCTCTGCCTCTGTGGTCCCATTACCTCCCACCGCTTCTCTCTTATAAGGGTACATGGGGGGCGCCTGGGTGGCTTAGTCGGTTAACCGTCGGACTTTCGCTTAGGTCATGATCTCGCGGTTCGTGGGTTCGAGCCCCGCGTCGGGCTCTGTGCTGACTGCCAGCTCAGAGCCTGGAGCCTGTTTCAGTCTGTGACTCCCTCTCTCTCTGACCCTCCCCTGCTCACGCTCTCTCTCTCCTAGAAATAAATAAAACATTAAAAAAAAAATAAGGGTACGTGGGACTACCTTTAGGGCCCACCCAGCTAATTCAGGATAAATCCAGGATAAGCTCCGCCTTTTAAGGTTTTTTTTTTTTTTTTTTGAGAGAGACACAGAGAGAGAGAGAGAGTGATAGAGAGAGAGCACATGCATGTGTACTCAAGCAGGGGAGGAGCAGAGAGAGAGGGAAAGAGAGAATCTTAAGAAGGCTTCACATCCAGCTCAGAGCCTAACGTAGGGCTTGATCATGACCTGAGACCATGAAATCATGACCTGAGCCAAAATCAAGAGTCAGATGCTTAACCAACTGAGCCACCAGGTGTCCCATTAAGATTGTTAATTACATCATTTGCCATATATAGTGACATTCATTCTTTTGTACCATAAGGTAATAATCACAGGTTCTGGGGATTAGGACATGGACTTTGGGGGGGGCTACCATTTAGCCACTACAGATACAGAGCAGTTTCTCCCCCCACTGGACCACTGCTTTACCTGCACACCACTGGTCCTGTGTTAAATAAAAATGTTTACCTGGTGTGACATAGTGCTTCAGAGCAAATGCCACTATGAATTACTAGCAAAGTAAGAGTAGTGTGTATTAATTGAGTGTCAGCCATATCTAGGAAATATTTTCCTCACTCTGAAGGGTCGTCATGACTGATTAAATTATCACTACATTAAAATTAACATTAAAATGCACCATTCATTACAATAACTGACGCCGGAGGCACCTGAAAAGCTCAGTTGATTAAGCGTCTGACTCTTGGTTTCGGCTCAGGTCATGATCTCATGGTTCATGAGTTCAAACCCCATGTTGGGCTCTCCTGACACTGCAGAGCCTCCTTGTGAAATTTGGGGGATGACACCCATCTCTCAGATATTTCAGAATGAGAGTTGATAAAGGATTTGTGACAGCTTGCCTTGGGCTGCCAAGACAGTCTGGAACTTAAAGTTGTTCTTATTCATTACTTTTGCATATTTAAATGAATTTTTAAAAAGAAAGTTTAACTTTACTTACATGTTATTATCATCAGTAATTTCCAGCAAAGCTGGAATGCTACCAAGTTCCATCAGTTTTGTGGGTATTCTCAATTAGATAGTTATTTGGCTAACACACGTTGTTGCCTTGAAAATGGATTGACTCTTAAAAGCAAAGTCCTTCTGCATGAAGCCTACATTGATCCAGGAAAGTGATCAAGCTTCAAATTGCTTTTCAGATATAGTTGGTCCTAAGGCAGGCCATTAAACATTTGCTTCCTCTAGGTTTGTGGTTCTCTATCTCAGCTGTACATTAGAATCACCCAGGAGCTGATATAAATCTTAAAGTGTGAGATCAATTACAGAGGACTCTGTAAAACTGATGCTTATTCTTCAGGAGTCTTTAAACTCCCCAGGTGATAGCATTGTTTAGTGAATTTGGGAACCAAGTCATTGCTTTAGGAAGAAATGATTCTTTCTCTTCTCCCAGGTAAAATGGATCCTCAGAAACAATCTTTTACCAGAGATGCTAAGTGTCCCAAGTATCATCATATTACTATAAGACTGGGATTATAAACTTTAAAAAAATTAGATGTTTAGTTGTTATGGTACTTGTTACTAATAATAAGGGGTTTTGTTCACCCAATGTGGGAAAGAGCATGCTACTTTTGAGAATCATAAAATGTATGGTACTGGGTCCAAGCAAGCTGAGCTATCAATTATTCAAAAAAAATAATAAGTGTATCTGTTTTAGAAGCTAATCATGCTCCATTTCCCACTCTACCCTCGGATATCTTACTATACCATTTTACTGCTTATTAGCGTATCCAGACAATGATGGGAAGGGATAGCAGATATGTTGAACAAACAGGAGAGTAATACAGTTGAATGGATTTCCAGATGTAAATTTTTTTAAATGTTAAAAATTTTAAACTATGGCTTCTACACATTTGATAGAAATGGCACATGCTCATTGTAAAAAAAAAGTCAAGAAATGTAGAAAATTTGAAAGCAACATACAAAGGAAAAATCTCATATTTAGAAATAACTAGTATTTGTATTTCATAAAAATAAGCCAAATAGGTCTCTGTTTATATAAACTGATAAAAGAGTTATGCAGACAAATAGACATTTTTAAGAGCCTGGGACTCTGCTATACCTCATGTTTTTCATATTAAAATTATTATATTTAATTGTTTTGAATTAACAGAAGTAAAACATATTTAAATATAATAAAGACATTGTTGAACTTCAGAGATACATTGACCTTAAAAAATGAAAATTTTCTAAATGAAAATCACTAAGAACTTGAAGTCAGCATATCCTGGGGCACCTGGGTGGCTCAGTCCATTGAGCATCCGACTTCAGCTCAGGTAATGATCTCACAGTTCATGAGTTCAAGCCCTGCGTTGGGCTCTGTGCTGACAGCTCAGAGCCCGGAGCCTGCTTTGGATTCTGTGTCTCCCTATCTGCCCCTCCCCTGCTTGCACTCTATCTCTCTCTCCCTCAAAAATAAACAAACATTAAAAATTAAAAAATTAAAAAAAGAACCTGAAGTCAGTATATTCCAATTTTACAGAGTATGAACTAACTTCCTGATATGAAATATGAAGGATTAATAGTTAAAAAATTTCTCCCTCTTCCTTGTCACAACCTGCTGATAATTTTTTACTTACAGTTTTACACTGTTGGTTTAGAGTATTTATGTTTCTTTTTTTAAAAAAAAAATTTAATGTTTATTTTTTATATTTATATTAAACAAATTTTTTAATGTTTATTTATTTATTTATTTATTTTTAAATTTTATTTATTTCTGAGAGAGATAGAGAGAATGAACAGGGGAGAGTCAGAGAGAGAGGGAGATATGCAATCTAAAATAGGATCCAGGCTCTGAGCTAGCTGTCAGCACAGAGCCTGATGTGGGGCTTGAACCCATGAACCATGAGATCATGACCTGAGCCAAAGTCGGATGCTTAACCAACTGAGCCATCCAGGGGCCCCTAATGTTTATTTATTTTTGAGGGAGAGTCACAGCATAAGCGGGGGAGGGGCAGAGAGAGAGAGGGAGACAGAACCCAAAGCAGGTTCCAGGCTCTGAGCTATCAGCACAGAGCCTGATCTGGGGCTGAAACCCACAAGCCATGAGATCATGACTTGATCCTTCTAAGTCAAGAGGCTTAAGGGACTGAGCCACTCAGGCCCAGAAAGAGTATTTATACTTTCAATGTGCAACATAATATTTACAGTTGTTTACTTTTAGTTCCCCTTTTCCATTGTTTCTTCATCACTTATGACCGAAGTTCCATAGTGCATATCTTGTTTATTTTACCACTAAAATTTCAACTCCTAAAGATAGTTCTAGCACAGCAGATTTGTTAAATAAATAGCATTCCTGGGGTTTTTGTAATGATTAATATCTTTGTTGATTGGGTTTATAATTGAGTAGTTTTGTTTTGTTTTGTTTTAAGAGGGCTTATTGGTTCTATATTCTTTGACTCCTTTCAGTTTAAACTCTCATTTTTGTTTATAATTATGATTTTCACTTACCTACAAATATAAATACCATCACATTTTGCAATGGAGAAGTCTGAGACTCTGGTATGTACTCCCTTTGCAGATAGTTTGTTTTCTCTCCCTGCAGTATTATTTATTCTAAAAGTTTAATCACCAGGATTTTTTTTTTTTTTGAGAGTTGGTTGCTTGTATCAGTTTCATTAAACATAGTTTATTCTCTGATCTGCAGATTCAGATCTTCCTTGGTTTTCTGTGTTGTTTAACTTCTTATTTTTTTTTCTTTTGGGGATTCTTTTCTTCAAGGCTCTCATGTTTGCTTATGTTTGATTGTTTCGCCTCATCTTAATATGCACATTTTCTCTAACTGCATTTTTATAATTCATTAGGATTATTATAATTTTTCTGTGCTGTTAATATGACTTTCAGCAGTACATTTGTTGTAATTGCTTTTTCAAATTAAGTATCTAGCAAACTATAAAAATTTCAAAGAATATGAGAATAATATGAAGGAGAACAACAGGGAAATAACAGACAATAGAAATAGATTCATAGGGACTCCAGATATGGAAATTAGGATGCAAGTTCTAAAATTAGCATGTTTCTTATGAGGAATAAAGACAATCTTGAGAAATTTGGCAGCAAACTAGATTAAGAACCACAAAAATATGAAAACAAAACCAATAAAAATTCTAGAATTCCAAAACATAGTAACTAAAACTATAAACTCATTGGATTGTATTATCAGCAGATTAGAGACATAATGAACCAGAAAATATGTCAGAAGAAAATAATCACGATGAAACATTAATAGATAAAAAGATGGAAAATACATAAAGAGTAAAAAATGTAGAGGGTTTAGTGAAAATATCCAAAAAGGAGAAGGGAGCACAAATGGGGGGAAGCAATATTTGAAGAGATAATAGCTGGGAATATTCTAAAAAGGATGAACGATATGAAATTGCAGATGCATAAGGCCTCCAAAACACAAACCAGGTAATTAAAATAACTCTGCATTTAGCACATGGAAATAGAGCAGCTGGCAGCAGAGGAAAGGAATATATTAAAAGCAGCCAGGGACTGGGGAGCTGAGGGGGGATTCATATTTCTTCCAAAAAAGCAACAATTCGACTGATAGCTTACTTCTCAAAACCAGAAACCGTGAACACCATAAGGAAAGGGAGTACCATTTTTGTAGTGCAGAAATCAAGTAACCATCAATCTAGTATTATATACTCTAAAGCGAAATGAAGGCATTTAAAGAAGAACAAAACAGAAGCTATGTCACCAATGGATCCTTATTAAAGAAAATTCTAAAGAGTGTTACCTGGGAAATGAGTAGATAATTTGGAGATATAGAACAAAATGAAAAACTATGAAAGTATAAATATGTAGATAAATTGAAATTAACATTAACTGTATAAAATTATATCAGTATAAATAGGAACAAATTATTTAATATAGTTTTTGAGGTTAAAAATTAAAACTTTAGAATTTTTATAAATGTTTTTAACACTTGTTATATATATGTTTTTTAAAGATATGTAACAAGTGTAGCACAAATATACAATATGTAGGAATCAGTCTAACAAATGGCTACATGAGAGCACTTTTTACAGAAAACCAGGAAAAAATATTGAGAAAAATACATATGTATAATATTAGACATTTGGAGTTAATCACCAGCAGAACTGAGAACAGAAATATTAAAAGAGTTAAAAATTGTTTTCCTGGGGGAATGAGTTGGGGTACAAAGGATATGATTGGGGACTGCTTCTTGTAGTAAAAGCCCTACTGTACCATTGGAATTTCTAAACATGTGAAAGTATTTGTTTGTTAAAAATACATATGTATTTTTTAAACCCCAAATTCAAAGTTTTAAAGTTCCCTGAGAATGCCATAATTTAACCTACCAACTCAACCTTTCTTCAAAGTTCTTTCGTACTTATAATATTTATGTTTTACCACTATCTTTCTTTTCTTTTTGAATTCAAACTCATTGAAAGCAGAGACTCTACCTTATTTTCCTTAATACTCCAAGGGTCTAGTGTGAGTTACGAGTGTGTTGTAGAAGAGCTATTTCTCAATCAACACCAGTATATTCCTGAATGTCAAAGACATGAAACGACAAGGATACCATTATGTCTACACAAAAATCTGAACAAAAATAATCTGTACTGAGTGGGAACATTGTCTGGATTTGAGTTTTGGAAAGAGAAACTCTGAATTTGAGAGGTTTTCTGGGAAAAGGAAAAATATGGTTGTTTGGAAATATTTGGTAGCTTTTCAAGATCCATAAGCTATATAAACATTATAATTTTGGTAACAAAGAATCAATTTGGAATTCTTCCCTCCATCCCTAAGCCCATTTCTAACCTGTGATAAGACTTCCATTTGGAGAGGGGGAGGGGTCTCAGGTTCTCTCATCTCTCTCTTTCTCCCCCTGCCCCTCTCTTTATTCCCTCTTGTTGGTCCTCCAGGGTCAAAGATGAAGAGGGGAGACGAGTGGGGAAAGTGTAAATGTCTCTAATGTAATCAGTGCGCAGGTAACTGGTTCTTGGTGCCTCTGTGGTGGTGACCAGATGCTGGTCCTCGCTTCCTTCCTGAATCTCTGAGACTTTGTCTTTAATCTTTTCTCCATGTGAAGAAGTTCCTTTAGTTAATCTTTGAGGGTCTGTCTGCTAGTAGCAGATTCTCTTAGATTTTGTCATTTGAGAATGTCTTTATTTTTATTTATTTTTAAGTTTTTTACATTTATTTATTTTTGAGAAACAGAGAGAGACAGAGCACAAGTGGGAGAGGGGCAGAGAGAGAGGGAGACACAGAATCTGAAGCAGGCTCCAGGCTCAGAGCTGTCAGCACAGAGCTGGATGTGTGGCTCAAACTTACAAACCGTGAGATTGTGACCTGAGTCGGTCATGGTGCCACTGAGCCACCTAGGTGCCTCGAGAGTGTTTTCATTTTCTGAAGGGTAGTTTCACTGGGTAGAATTAGCAGTTAACAGTTCTTTTTCTTCAGCACTTGGAAAGATAATGTCCCACTTTCTGCACCCCTCCATGGTTTCAAATGAGAGATATGCTGTAATTCAATTTTTCTCATTTTTTAAAATTTTATAAGCAATTTTATAAAAATTATAGTTTCTCTCTGGATGCTTTTAATGTTTTGGTTTGTTTTTAGTTTCTAGAAATTTAATTAGGCCTTTCCTGGCATGGATGTCTTTGGATTTATACCATTAATAGACTGCTCAGCCACCCATGTGCTCCAACAACTCAAAATCCTAATAAGGATATGAGCTGGACTTAGGCCCTCACACTCTTTCAGTACAGTTTCTATGGAACTTAATAGTCACTAGTATTTCAATGTGGTGCTGTGTTTCCTACTGTTGGGAGGTGTCTGTCTGTATATGGTTTATTTCACTTAGCAAAATGTCCTCCGGATTTACCCACGTTGTCACAAATGCCAAGATTTCCTGTTCTTTTTAAATGGTGGAATGGTATATCATTGTGTGTGTGTGTGTGTGTGTGTGTGTGTGGTATATATATGATATGTATCATATATATATATTTATATACTGCAGCTTCATTGTCCATTCATCCATCCATGGTGAGCCTGTTACCAGGTGCTCAGGTGTGTGTAGATTCTATCTGATCCCTGGACCGACAAGACTACCTCTGGGACCCTTGTCAGGGCTGGTGCTGGGACAAGCCTGCTTCAGGGCTCACAGCTGGATCTGCACATGGCAGGTCTGCCACCAGCTGTGAAGATGGGGTGTCTCCTGCCAGGTCCCTGGGAGCGTTCCTGCCGGGCCCCCGGGAGGGTCCCTGGGCACATCGGACCAATCTCAACCTACAGCTGGGAGGAGCTAGAACTGAATTAAAGGACTGTTTCAGGGTCTGAAACTGCTGACAGGATGAAGGCCAAACAGGGCTAGTGCCCAGTCCACAGGGGGCTGGGACTGTTTCTTAGTCTGAAATTGGGATCACAGTTGGTGAGCCTGCCACCTAGACCTGGACCTCCCTTCTCAAAATTGTCCTCCTTGGTCCTGTGCTCCTGTCTGGTTTTGTAATGTCCTGTCTGGAAACCAAGGCTCCCATAAAGTCACTTTTATCCATGGACGCCGTGCGGGAATCTGTGCAAGGTACTTCCTATTAGGTCATTTTGTTGACATCACTCTCAAAGCATACAGTTATTAGCTCTAATCTTTTATAGAACTTTGTCCTTAAATTTAACTACATACGTGTATTCTAACAAAAACATAAACATGCTTATGCTGTGTATTATGCAACTACTATGGATGGAGTCATGTGGAAAAGAGAGGAAGACTTTCAAACGTCATTCTTGCTTGCAGGGATCCTAGAAGAAGCAGTGTGTTCATGGAATCGGCAGTTGTAGCATGGCTTCCGATTCATATGGCTTCCTGACCATTGTAGGAGCAGCCCCGTCATGGTGGTTTGGCTCTCGGAAGCACTGAGGCCTTGGACATACCCTGCAGTCATCCAACCAGTCCTAACAGGGATTCTAAAAACTGTTCATTCCCTGCAACTTTCCTTCATCATTAAACTGGCTATGGGGTTTCCTACTCTTCTCCTGTTGAACTTAGACTTATATCCTTCTCTTCTTGCCGACATCCCTCGTGTCTTTGAGTGATTTCATTTTCTTGGACCCATCATCACCTTATTTTGGAGTATGGAGAAAAGAGTTCTTTTTTCTTCTCTGGTAGGGAAAAGGCTTGTTGAGCCACACTATTTCCCCAGAGGTCTGGCCTATGAAGGAATCTCTTCCTCTTCCCTAGTCTTTTGCTTACAAGGATGAGGATAATGTTTGGGTGTAGCAGAATCAGTTCAGATGTCACTCAATACCTGGAGAGGCTGTCTAGCCCTCAATTATTTGTGGCTCCTTCTATCTATCATAGGAGTACTTTACATCTTTAAGTCCTCATCTTTGGGCCCCAGTTTGCAATGATAAGGCAATGATGAAACTCCCCCACACAACATTTGTTCCAGAGGCTACTGAAGAAATACTGATCAGAAAGTAGTTAGCTGGGGCTCCTTGTTTTGCAGTAGAGATGGAGACTGTACTGGTTTGATCTAAGTTCACAGGACGAGGTGAGAGTTTGAGGGTGGAAGGCTGAGAGGTCTGTGGCAACAAACAAACAAGCAAACAAACAGACAGACAGACAAACAAACAAACCTTTTCAGGTCCCTGGCTTGAAGGTGGGATCATTTCCTGAGATGGTGACTGTGGGAGGAATGGTAGTGCAATAAAGGCCACAATATGGTTTTGGACAAGTGTGAGATGTCTTTTGGGATGTACAGGTAGAGGTAACAATAGGAGAGCTGGTGCGGGAAGAGAGGCTGCGCTGAAGACATCATGTTGCAGTTGTAGGGTTCGAAACTGGGTAGACAAGGTTGTCCAGAGAAAAGAATAGAAGTAAGTGAAGGGAGAAAGCAGTTCCTTTTATTGCTGTTTTTATTTTATTTATTAAAAATTTTTAATGTTTATTTATTTTTGAGAGAGAGTGGGGGGGGGAGATGGAGCGTGAGCAGGGGAAAGGCAGAGAGAGAGGGAGATGCAGAATCTGAAGCAGGCTCCAGGCTCTGAGCTGTCGGCACAGAGCCTGACGTGGGGCTCGAACCCATGAACCATGAGGTCATGACATGAGCCTAAGTTGGATGCTTACCCCACTGAGTCACCCAGATGCCCCGTGTTGTTTTTTACTTATATGGTGTAAGTTTATCATGTTAACATGAGGATGGAAGCGGTAGTAAGGAAGGGATTGAAGATAATGGCTGGAGCAAGAGCTCTGAGAGGGAACACGGGACAGGAGTTAACGTATGTGGAGAAGAGTTGGCCCTGTGGTTGGCCAAAAGGCACTTTTTTTTTTTTTTTTAACAGAAAGGAAGAAGGAAGTGTGGCTATATATGCACATAAATTTGTAGCCACAATTATTGAACGTTGAAGGGGTCCCCATCTTAAGACTCAGGAGGAGTCAAATGTCTTTTTGGTGCCTAAGCATAATCAGTGTCACTGGTTTCTGAAGCTATGAAACAAGCAGGGTTCACATTTGTGCGATATTTTGAGCAGAAGAAATTTTATCAATTATCCTTTTCTTTTGGTAAATTAGCCCTTAGATATCTGTATTTCCTGGAGAAGGGGTGGGGGACTGGTATAAACTTTTACATATGCCAGGACTCTCAGTGAATCAAAGGGTAAAAAAAATCAAAGGTTGAAAAGCCTCATAGGACCTAACGCTTTGAAACTAAACTTTCAGGATCAACAATGAACATTTTCTGAAGGAGAACAAATGACACACCTAATAGACATAACAGCAGATTTTGTTTTAAATCAGACCTAATACTCATTGAAGGTAGACTTAACCTTTCATATCCATTTATTAATTTTTTTTCAAAAGCCACCCACACTGAGAATACTGATATTTTCTAGGCAGATAACTAGCACACTTCTTTTATTGTAGAGCCCATGCCTAAGATTGAGATACAAAAGGTCTGCTCCCCTGAAATTGTTAGAAGCCGTAGCAAAAGGACTGGGGCACTGACTGAAAGGAGATGAGTCATCTGTAGGAAAAGCATTTTTCTCAGTGATGTAGGGCCTGGAGGCCGAAGGCACACAGGAAAGACTGGCTATGTACTTGCATAATAACTGCTTGGAAGCCTCAGTTACCGTCATCATTCTCGGCATGTTCAGGACCACGGAGTGGAACAGCGTTTCAGTACTGATGTATCTGCTGCCATTTGAGCACTTAGCAGTAGATTTAAAAAGACTAGGCATGCAATATTAACAGTAAAAAGAAGGGGAGGGGTGGGCAGGAACATGGAAGGTGACTTTGCATTTCAGTCTGTATTTCCAAACCACATTTCCTCTAAAGAGATTCTTGTTCATATTCTTATCCAGCTCACAGCCAAGTTCTAAGCCCACTGGGCTTGATCAAATGAGCCCTATCCAAACTCTCAGGCATCATCTGGCTGTGGGGGTCTAATCCTAATGAATGTGCAATGTTTTGGGGAAAAGAAGACTTATGTAAGTGAAACAACTAAAGAAAAGTTCCAGGCAGTCACTGAGTAAGTATTAAATTGTGCAGAAGTGACAAATGTTGTTGGAATTCAGTAAAAATGATGAAGCACAGTGGGTTTGGACATGAAGGAGAGATCATGGAAGGGTTATGTCTTGAAGAAGGGGGCAGGGGTGAGGTGATTAGAGAGGAGGAGAGAAGCATATAGGAGGAGCGTTGTGACCATGATTCCCAGAGCAGGCTTCGGAAGCACTGATGGCCAGTTCACTGCTGCAGCTGATGAGACGTATTGTGGAGAAAGGGAATGAGGGATGAGAAGGATATGAGCAACACTGAAATGAGGACTAGCCCAGAAACGCCAGCTCTCTGGTTTGACCATGCCCTTTACCATGGATTAGTTCAGTAATTAACACGAATAATTCAGTTCCTTCTTACTGGTTCATTGTTCATTCATTTCTTTTATTAATAAAAAATAGAGAGATTCTAAAATGTTGTCTGGTTCAATGTACCTGCATTTTAAGGCAGGCTGTTGATTAGGGCCTTTCTCTGAAAGCAGTAACACAGACACAGAGAGGAAAAGAGGTGAGACAATAAAAGATGTGCCCTTGTGAGGGATGGGGCGGTCACCCATGGCCAGGACTGACTGAGCTGGGGACCTAGGGTCACGTTGTGTGACATGAGCCCTCTCAGTTTATTTATTAGTTCTTAGACCAAACAGGAAAATTATGTCTCAGGGCCTTGATAAGTCATGTTCTTTTGGGGCACTGTAGTTCTGTGTATTTAATCAGTGATAGGTAGGGAGTGAGAAAGTGCTTTCCAGAAAGCTGCCGACAGTCTGCCTGCATTTACTAATTTCTCAGGGACACTCCTCTGCAATGAACTCAGCACCACAAATTGATCGGCTCCATCGGCTGGCATGATTTGCCCTCCTAGCAAAGCCAAGCCAACCTGTCTATTTCCTTACTTCAAAAAAAGCAATTTTTTCCCTTGCACTTGCTTGAAACTTCTTTCAGTATAATTTCTATGTATTCTGATTTATATAATATTGTATATATGCTTATTAGTTATCTCAAATCTTTTTTGAAGGATGTATAATATAATAATACTTTTTTCTTTGGCTTAAATAAAAAATTCTGAGGGGAAAAAAAATCAGAGAAATCATCTAGGATATTTACCTGTCACGAGGTAGGATTAAACTAACCCCTAGAGTCTGTTTTTAAAAACTTTCCAAGAAAACGAACCTGTATCTCTGTGATACATTTTAATGTTTGCCATGGCTCCATGTCAGGAATTTCTTTATGTTGAACCTAAATTCATAGGTTACATTCTTTTTTTTTTTTTTACAAATAGTTTATTGTCAAATTAGTTTCCACATAACACTCAGTGCTCATCCCCAAAGTGCCCTCCTCCATGCCCATCCCCCCTCCCCCCCACATCCATCAGTCCTCAGTTTTTGTCAGCATTCAAGAGTCTCTCATGGTTTGCCTCTCTCCTTTTTCCCCACCATTTCCACCCTTCTTCTCCCCCTTGTTCCTCCGTCAAGTTCCTCGTAATCCTTCTATACGTGCAAACATATGATATTTGTCCTTCTCTTCCTGACTTATTTCGCTCAGCATAACACCCTCAAGGTCCATCCATGTTGCTACACATGGCCAGATTTCATTGTTTCTCATTGCCATGTAGTATTCCATTGTATAGATAAACCACATCTTCTTGATCCATTCGTCCGTTGATGGACACTTAGGCTCTTTCCATGTTTTAGCTTTTGTGGAGAGTGCTGCTATGAACATTGGGGTACATGTGCTCCTATGCCTCAGCATTTCTGTATCCCTTGGGTAAATTCCTAGCAGTGCTATTGCTGGGTCCTAGGGGAGTTCTATTGTTAGTTTCCTGAGGAACCTCCACACTGTTTTCCAGAGGGGCTGTACCAGTTTACATTCCCACCAACAGTGTAGGAGGGTGCCCGTTTCTCCACATCCTCGCCAGCATCTAGAGTTCTCTGATTTGCTCATTTTCGCCACTCTGACTGGCATGAGGTGGTATCTCAGTGTGGTTTTGATTTGTATTTCCCTGATGAGGAGGGATGCTGAGCATCGTTTCATGTGTCTGTTGGCCATCTGGATGTCCTCTTTGGAGAAGTGTCTGTTCATGTCTTCTGCCCATTTCTTCACTGGGTTGTTTGTTTTTCGGGCGTGTAGTTTGGTGAGTTCCTTATAGATTCTGGATATTAACCCTTTATCTGATATGTCATTTGCACATAGGTTACATTCTTTAAAAGTTTTTAAAATGTATTGAGAGAGAGGAGGGGGGAGGGGCAGAGAGAGGGAGAGAGCAAATCCCAAGCAGGCTCTGCACTGTCAGCACAGAACCTGATAGGAGGCTTGAACCCACGAATCGTGAGGTCATGACCTGAACTGCAATCAAGAGTCAGATGCTTGATAGACTGAGCCCCCCAGGCACCCCGATAGGTTACATTTTAATAAGCGTTTTCTTTTACTCACGTGAGGGGGGCTCTCTCCCCTTTGTTTCCAGCTTTAGTTGTCCCTTCCAATCTCAAAGTCGTGCATGGGAGGCGCACCCACCCCATCTGGTAAGTCCCTGGGGGCCTTGGCCCTGGGTGTGGTAGGCACAAGCCTTCAAGAAGAGGCTCAGTGATTGGTGTGTGGGGGAGTGGGGTGGGGTAGGTGGGTGGGCGGGTGTGAGTGTGTGTGGCTCATACCTGAGGACCAGGAGTCCTGCTCACCAGATGGCTGGCAGCTGGCCAGGAGGGGCCCTGACATTTGGGCCGGTGGGCAGTTTGAGGCTGGTGGGGCTCTGTTGAGTTGTCACCAAGCCACCACAGTGCTAGAGTTAGCTCCGAAGGACTTTTGGATGTTGGCAGGTGTCCCATTCAGGGTCATGTATTCTAGCCCTGACATCTGCTATGAGATCAGCCAGGGAGGGTACCAGATGTGCTCCCATCTCCTACTCTTTCCCTCCAGCCCCCTTGGTGTTTTCACACTCTTCCTCTCTGGACTTTTATCCTCAATCATGCAAAGCACACAAAACATGGAACCTTCTCCCTGCAGTAGAGCAGGACAGCTTCTTAGAAACACAAGACTAATTTCTTAGAAACCCTCCAGTAGGTGAGAAGAACAGCTTTCATTATGTGTTGGTGAGTCACTCCTTCTCAAAGAAGGAGAGAATAATTTTCCCAGAGAAGCAAAATGACAACAGATACATCCCCCAGGTAGGGCTTTTATATTCTGACTCCCAAGGAAAATGAGCGGAACTGAATAGCATTCTGATTTGGTGGTCACGGCACATCATAAGCTTGGTGATGATTATTAAAATCATAAAATGGCCTCCTATTTTCTGGCCACGATAAGCACAGTCCTTTTATCCTTTTAAAAATTAAATATTTTCCAAACTTGGTCATCTTTATTGTTTTTCCTGTGTCTTTCCCCAGCTCCTCATATCTTTCTGTAAAATCAGGCCCTACCCCTACTCAGTGCTCGGTGAAGTCTCTGTTAGATGCAAAGTCATATCAGGGTCTTAAGTGACACTTTGGTAACCACTTATCCTTTGCAGATTTTAGTTTCATAATTTTTATACTTGTACTGCTTTGCTGAATCATGCTCGCTTTGCTCCATGATATCTGGATAGCCAACTTTCTTCAAGGCAGCAGCATTTCGGATTGTTTTAGTCTTTTCCTGTAATAAATACTTGCCCCCGGCCATAATCACCTAAGCATACGGTTGGGGATAAGATGATGAAAGGATGCATCACAAGCTGACCCCAGTCATTTGTCCTTAGTGCATGCCTCTCTTCCAGATCACCTGAGAGTGAGCTCTCAGGCAAGCTCTCTTAGTCTCTTAGCTTTAAGAGACATGATCTAAAATGACATGATCATTTTCAGTGAATCAGCATTTCCAGTACCAACGCAGCTCCCGGGACTGCTGTGTGTAGACCGATTTGCCTTCTTCTGGGTCACAGTGGCTGTTGTTCTTTGGCAAGCAGCTTCTGGCAGAGCCCTGAGATGGAGGTCGTGGAATAGTCTGCTTCTTAGAGAAACCGCCTCCCGGATGCTTGGCCTCTATGCTGCTGCCTTGGGTCTGTTTGATGGCTTTTTAGTTTCTATCCTGGGACTCCATCCCACCTGTTTTTGTCCCAATATATATTAGGCTGTAAGTTATATCAACTTGTCTTAGAGATGGTTTAGTCAGATATAGGTTCATTTGTCTTCCATGACAAGAAGTTTGAGGTGGTTGCTTGCTCATTAGCATCAGCGGGGCCCTAGCTCTGCCCTTCTTACCTCTGCTACCTTTCACACTGATAGTTTTGGTCTCATGATGTCAAACGGGATCTTCAGCCCCATGTATAGTGTCAGTGATATATGTGCATGAGGCGGAGGAAGAGCTGAAAGTCTTCAGCACCCTCTTCTCTTGCCTAGAAACCTGAAGCTATGCTTCATTGGCCACAGCTTTGGCCACACCTACGGGCACAGGAGAGTAGGAAAGAGATGAAAGTTTGTGGTCTTGATGGCAAAGGGGAGCACACGAGAAAGGGGTTGGAAATGGCTGTTTGATCACGTAACCACCAGTGCTGTAAATCACACAAGAAGGAGGCATTCCCAAGTTGTTATTTAGGGTGCTCTGTGTACAGCAGCTTTGCCAGCTCACTGTTGTTGGGGAGTTCCTCAAATTAGGAGATAAGTTCTGTCTTCACCACTGAAGATGAAAATGCCAGAAACCCCGTTCCCAGCCTTCCTTGAACTAAAGTGGGAATCTGAGAGGGAGGATGGGGTGGGGGAGAAGCCCATGTCCAGCTGTACTTGAAGCCAGTCTTACCTCCTTCCCTCTCCAGCTGTTCAGTTGTATGGGTCACATTACAGAGGTCATCACACTCTTTCCCTTAAGACAATTTGGGTTGAGTTTTCGGTCACTGGAAACCGAAAGCATCTAGTTAATACATACTCAGAGTAAAATTTTTCTGGTATAAAATAATAAAAGTACTTTCACTGGTATTATTTTTGTTTCTAACTACTTTACCAGCTTGCTAAGACCAGTTAAAATGACAAATCCATACTCTTTCTTCTTTTCATTATGCCCTCTTCCCACTCCACTGTAGCATGGTGTCTGTGTTGTCTGAAGGACCTTTCTTCCATAAGATAAATCGCAATGGACATAAATTCCACTTACAATAAAGTTATTCAAAACTCTTCTTTCCCCACTCCCGTATCCAACACTTCCATATATTTGCACTGCTTCAGAGAATATTTGGAGGCTGTAGTAGCCAGCTTCTAAGATAGCCCCCACTGATCTTACCTCCTGACATTCATACCCTTGCGTGCTTCTGTCTCACATTGAACCAGGTTGGTCTAGTACGGCATATATCCTGATATTTTGCTAGTGGTGATCCACCGATTTGTCCTAAGGATTTTTGCAGTCAGGGGATAAAGAGGGAGACACAATTAGTATGAATCAGAAAGAGACTACTTCAGTAGTCCTTCATAAAAAGAATATTGTGCAATATCATGAACAGATGTTTCAAAAACAATATTTTTCAGTAGAGATAAGTTTGTTCCTATTTAGCCTTATAATGTCTAATAATCACATTAGCTGTAAGAAATAGAATGTTTTCCTTTTAAAATGGAATAGGCTTAATAAAATATGGGTTCAAATACTCACCAGTATGAAGAAATTAATGAGAGTCAGAGCTCACAATTAGGACTGGTCTTCGGTGAGCACTTTTTAAAAAATGGATCTTTTAAGGTTTATTTATTTATTTTGAGACAGTGAGAGAGGAGGGGTCAGGAGAGGGGCAGAGAGAGAGGGGGACAGAGGATCTGAAGTGGGCTCAGTGCTGACAGCAGAGAGCCTGACATGAGGGTTGAACTCCTGAGCCATGAGATGATGACCTGAGCTGAAGTTAGATCCTTAACTGACTGAGCCACCCAGGCTGCCCTAATAACTGAATGTTTAACTAATTGTTTTACATGAGATTGCATTTAAAAGACTCAGTGAGAAGTAGAATCTATGATCATTAAACAGTTGGATTTGGCTTATGAATCCCTGGAAAATCAACCTCCCAAATGTTCTAGAATCTGCTTTCATTTATACATAAGACAACTAGAAAAATACAACAAGAAAAAGACAACTAACTAATCACTTCCTATGTGGCTTTCTTAGATCTCAGTCTTTTTGAGGATAATGAGCATTAGCCCGTGACTTTTGGGGTGCTGTAATCATGAGAATGAATTTATTGTTGTACTGCCGTTGGCTTGTACCAGCTCACTTCCCAAGTCTGTGATCAGTGGCTTCATGCTGGGAGCTTGAAATCAGTCAGTTGTTATAACTTCTCCAGTACACTGCTGGATGAATTTCTGAAATAGAGTGTGGAGCAAATGAAGCAAAACAGTTCATACAGTGTGATCCACTTATAAAGAAACCACAAAAATTGGCCAAATGAATCTATGCTTGTAGAGGTCAGGAGAGAGAAAGGGTGTTGAATGGAAGGTGCATGAGGTGGGCCCTGGGGGTGTTTGTGAGGCTTTATTGCTTGATTTGGGTGCTGGGTTCATGGATGTATCCCCTTATTGAAAATTCATAAATATGTACCCTTCTGAGGTGTACATGTTTCTGCATGTACATTATCCTCCAATAAAAAGTTAAAAATAACAAAAAAGTAAGCAAGCCATTAGGTTAGAAATGAGTCAACAAGATAAAAAGTTATAAAACAAAAACAAAAGACAAAGAAGTATAACAGAAGGCAAGAAAATCTGTGGAAAACAAAACTCTACAGGAATTGGGTGTCATGGTATTTGACACATTGTACATGTCATTGGATAGGAGTGGAATCAATAAGCCAATGGACATTTCTCCTGAACCAATGGGCATTTCTCTTAAAATCCTCTTCCAGCCAACTCTGCAAATAAATTATTTCAAACATTGTTATAGAAGCTCTTTTTTAATTAAAAATTTAAAAAATTTTTTAATTTATTTTGAGAGAGAGAGAGATATCAGAGACAGAGTGCAAGTAGGGGAGGAGCAGAGAGAGACACATAGAATCTGAAGCGGGCTCCAGGCTCTGAGCTGTCAGTAGACAGCCAGATGCGGGGCTTGAACTCATGAACCATGAAATCATGACCTGAGCCTACGTCAGACGTTTAACTGACTGAGTCATCCAGGCGCCCCATTAATTTTTTTTATCAACATAAAAATATTTTCTAGATAAGTATTTAAAAAGTCTCAATTCTTGGAGTGCCTCGGGTGACTTAGTCAGTTGGGCTCAGTCAGACTTGGGTTCAGAATTTAAGCCCTGCATCTGGTTCTGTGCTGACAGCTCAGAGCCTGGAGTCTGCTTTGGTCCCTGTGTCTCCCCCTCTCTCTTTGCTTTTCCCTACTCACGCTCTGTCTCTCCTTCAAAAATAAATAAACATTAAAAAAAAATTTTAAATATCAATTCTCTTGGTACATATATTTTTTTCAATCACACTTTGCAGTAAACAACATGAAACAGGCAACAGGAACGATGAGATATCTGGAAATAATTTGACACAATGCTTCGAGGAATGAGAGAGCAATTCCCTATTTACAAGTAAAAAAGGCTCAAAGAGCCTCTTCTTGTAGATTTACTTAGTCCATAGTGATACTTCTGCAAGTGACAGCTTACGCTATGTGTTGCTGATGGGCAGGTTTGACTTTTTATTCCCACAAAGGGTCTCTTATTTGGTTATATGAAAGTCTGAATAATTCAGTTCCATTACAAGAGTAGCTTTTGTGGTTGACTTGCAGAAAGCCCTCTAGAATTCATCTGCTAACATCGGTAGCAGTTCTTACTTTATTAGACAAAAAAATTAAAAAATTTAAAAAAATAAAAATTATCTATTCATGCCATAAAATATCACGTAATAGCATACTAGACAATATGATAAAATATATTCTTTTTCATCTGTTTCTCTAAACTTCCTAAGTTCTTACTACAATGAAAAAGGTGGTATCAGTAAGGAGTGGGTTGGACTCTATTATATATCTTCAGGAAACCCTCTGTGAATGTTTCTGTCAACTAAGCTTCTGATAAATACTGAGTGATTGTGTGTTTAGGGTTATATGTTCTGATAAATACTTGGATTGCAGCTTGTGTCTATTGCTCTTTATTTGGATGCCTTAAGTTTTTTTTTTTTGTTTTTTTTTTTTTACAATTTTAACTACTTGTTAAAGACTTTTAAGTGGATAACTAAATGAAGTTAATAGCCAGAAAGTATCTTTGAGAGCATCTGGACTTACCCACTTATTTATTTTTTTTATTGAAGCGTGAATAGCCATACAAATCCTATTAGATTCAGGTGTACATCACAGTGAGTCAATATTTTTATACATTACAAAATGATCCCCATAATTAGTCTAGTTATGATCTATTGCTATATGATATTATTATAGCATTTTTGACTATATTCTCCATGCTCTACATTATATCCCTAAGACTGATTTACAGTTGACCCTTGAAAAACACAGGTTTGAACTGCAGAAGTCCACGTATACATGGATTTTTAAAATAAATGCAGCACAGAACTCTAAATTTTCTGTGCCTTATGATTTTTTAAATAAGATTTTCTTTTCCTTAGCTTACTTTATTGTTAAGAATAGAGTATATGGGGCAGCTAGGTGGCTCAGTTGGTTAAGCGGCTGACATGATTTCGGCTTAGGTCATGATCTTGTGGTTCATGAATTCGAGCCCCGCTTTGGGCTCTTGCGCTGATGGTGCACTCTGCACTGATGGTGCAGAGTCTGCTTCAGATTCTGTGTCTCCCTCTCTTTCTGTTTCTCCCCTGCTTGCTCTCTCCCTCCCTCTCTCTCTCTTTCTGTCTCTCAAAATAAATAAATAAACAAACATTAAAACAAATAATAGAGTATCTAATACATGTGTTTTTTAATGTTTTTTTACTTTTGATAGAGACAGAGAGAGAGAGGGGGAGAAAGTGGGGGAAGGACAGAGAGAGAGAGAGGGAGAGACGGAGACACAGAGTCTGAAGCAGTCTCCAGGCTCGAACACTTAACCGACTGAGCCACCCAGGCACCCCTACAAAATATGTGTTAATCAACTGTTTATGTTATCAGTAAGTCTTCTGGTTAGCAGTAGACTGTGAGTAGTTAAGTTTTGGGAAACTCAAAAACTACAAACAGATTTTTGATAGCATGAGGGATCAGAGCCCCTAACTCTCACATTGTTCAAAGGTCAACTATATTTTATAAGTAGAAGTTTATAGCTCTTAGTCCCCTTCACTTATTTTTGCCTGTCCCCAACCCCTCCTCTCTCCAGGAATCACCAGTTTGTTTTCCATGTCTCTGAGTCTGTGTCGTATTTTGTTTGTTCATCTGTTTTGTTTTTTTTTTTTTGCTTCCACATATAAGTGGAATCATATGGTATTTGTCTTTCTCTGTCTGACTTATTTCACTTAGCATGATGCCCTCTAGGTCCATCTATGCTATTGCAAATGGCAAGATCTCATTTTTTTTCTTTAGGGCTGAGTAGGAAGCCATCTGATTTAACAGCCAGAAACACTGGAGGTCAGATTGGCATCTAATTGGGAATGCTAAAGTGCATGACAAAGCTCTTAAAATCTAATCTTAATAGGAAAGTGGCCCCTAAGTGCTGTGATAATAAAGCTAAATTCATGTACTCTCCATTTGAGAGTTCCAATATTTTCTCTATTGCTTGACTGATTTAAATGATATGTGAGGGATATACAATATAAAAACGGCCCTTTATTAGACAAGATTTAATTTCTTTCTGGGCTCAATATCCATAAAGTGGAGATAATAACGAAAGCAAAGGAAAATTAGGAGCTTAAATTAAAATATGTCAGTAATATGTGTTTGTATCTTGCAAGAGACAGACTATCACCTCAGGGAAATGTCATTGTATTTTCATTGTTTCTGATTGGCATTTCTTTGAATTTCATTCAGTGAAAAAATTTGTACAGAGTCCCTACTCTATTAAGCCCTCACATACTAAGGAGGGTATAAGAATAGTTCAGGGTATAATTCCTGTGGTCCATAAGTTTCCAACAATTTGTGGGAGACAAGTACACACGTGTGAAATGAACATATATACCATACAATGGGTCCCTTGGAAAAGTGTACTATTGGAATTTAGTCAGTACAGGCATACCTCAGAGGTATTGTGGGTTTGCACATAAAAGTTTAGGGCGAAGCAGCAAGTGGTAATATAGAAGGCACGGCAAGTTATCCAGAAGGTCCAGTTGAGATAATTCATGAAGGTAGCTACACTAAACAACAAATTTGTAATGTAGATGAAATAGCCTTCTATTGGAAGAAAATATCATCTAGGACTTTCATAGCTACAGAAGAGAAGTTAATGCCTGACTTCAAAGTTTCAAAGGACAGGCTGACTCACTTGTTATGGGAGAATAACAGCTGGTGAATTTAAGTTGAAGCCTATGCTTATTGACCATTCCAGGAATTTTAGGGGCCTAAGAATTATGCTAAAATCTATTCTGCCTGTGCTCTATAAATGGAACAACAAAGTCCAGATGACAACCCATCTGTTTACAACATGGTTTATTGTATATTCTAAGTTGTTGAGACTTACTGCTCAGAAAAAGAGATTCTTTCCAAAATCTTCCTGCTCATTGACAATGCACCTTGTCACCCAAGAGTTCTGGTGGAGATGGAGGATGAGATTAATGTTATTTCCAAACCTGCTAACACAACATCCATTCTGCAGGACATGGATCAAAGAGTAATTTCATAGGCCTGGATGGCTCAGTCAGTTGAGCATCTGACTCTTGGTCTCAGCTCAGGTCCTGACCTCACAGTTTGTGAGTTCAAGCCCCACTTTGGGCTCTATGCTGATTGCACAAAGTCTGCTTTGAGATTCTGTCTCCCTCTCTCTCTCTGCCCCTCCCCTGCTTACTCTCTATCTCTCTCTAACAAAAAAACAACTTAAAAAAAAGTAATTTCAACTTTCAGGCCTTATTATTTAAGAAATGCATCTGGCAGAAATAAACTGAAAAACTTCAGGAAAGGATTCATCATTCTAGATCACATTAAGAACATTTTTATGATTCCTGGGCTCAGTCATCAACATCGATGTGAGATCATTCACCAACAAAAAGATTAGGGCTCATTGAAAACTCAAATGAACCCATGAACCATGGAATCATGACCTAAGCTGAAGTCGGATGCTTAACCGACTAAGCTACCCAGGCACCTCCATTTTACTTGCTTTATTGTGATATACAGTTTATTGCAGTTGCCTGGAATGAAACCCACAATACCTCTGAGGTATGCCTGTACCGACTAAATTCCAATAGTACACTTGTTCCAAGGGACCCATTGTATGGTATATATGTTCATTTCACACGTGTGTACTTGTCTCCCACAAATTGTTGGAAACTTATGGACCACAGGAATTATACCCTGAACTATTCTTATACCCTCCTTAGTATGTGAGGGCTTAATAGAGTAGGGACTCTGTACAAATTTTTTCACTGAATGAAATTCAAAGAAATGCCAATCAGGAACAATGAAAATACAATGACATTTCCCTGAGGTGATAGTCTGTCTCTTGCAAGATACAAACACATATTACTGACATATTTTAATTTAAGCTCCTAATTTTCCTTTGCTTTCATTATTATCTTCACTATATGGATATTGAGCCCAGAAAGTAATTAAATCTTGCTTAATAAAGGTTTTTTTAAACATATATATTCATAACATATATATATATATATATATATATATATATATATTCTTTCCTTAAACCTCATGAACCAACCTTTCCTAACTTCAAACTTTTCTTCTTCAGCTTCTTGTCTCAGCCTTCATAGAAATGAAGAGAATTAGGGCCATGCTCTAGATTAGGCTTTTGCTTAAGGGAATGTTGTGGCTGGTTTGACTTTCTATCCAAACCACTCAAACTTTCTCCATATCAGCAATAAGGCTATTTTGCTTTCGTAGGATTCATGTGTTCACTGGCACAGCACCTTTAATTTCTTTCAAGAACTTTTTCTTTGCATTCAAAATTTAGCTAACTGGTACAAAAGGCCTAGCTTTCCACCTATCTCGGGTTGTGACATGTTTTCTTCACCAAGCTTATTCATGTTTAGCTTTTGCTTTAAAGTGAGAGACATACAACTCTTTCTTTCACTTGAACACGAAGCAGCCTTAAAAGGGTTACTAATTGGCCTAATTTAAATATTGTCTCTTGGGGAATAGGGTAGTTTGAAGACAGGGAGAGAGAGAGAGAGAGAGAGAGAGAGAGAGAGAGAGAGAGATAGGGGGAACAGCCAGTTGGTGGAGCAGTCAGAATACACACAACATTTACCCATTAAGTTCACTGTCTTATATGGGTGTGATCCATGGCACCCCAAAACAATGACAATGATAACATCAAAGATCCCTGATCACAGATCACCCTCACAAATATAATAATAATGAAATAGTTGAAATATTGTGAGAATTGCCAACGTGTGACACAGAGACACAAAGTGAGCAAATGCTGTTGGAAAAATGGCTCCTATAGACTTGTTTAATGCAGGGTTGCCACAAACCTTCAATTAGTAAAAACAAAACTAACAAAACAAACAAACACAGTATCTGTGAAATGCAATAAAATGAAGCACAAGCAATCAAGGTATATCTGTACCATAAAAAGAGGATGAGAAAGAGGCTCCTGGTGATATATATATATATATCTCAAGAAGTTTCATAACATATAATATGCTAATGTTAATCATGAGTTTCTAAGAAGGAGATGGGGAATGTTGTATCCCAGACTTTTGTATCTTAAAAACCTTTGGTCAGAGAACAGCTTGGTGAAAAATGTACACTGATAAAGGTCACAACTCAGGCTACAAAAACAAAATGCAGAGAAGATAATATAGAATTTGGATTTAGAAGACCTCAATTGAAATACTGGCTTTTCTGCTTTATAGCTTTCTGAATTTGAGAAACATTACTGCTGGGATTTAGTAAAAGAGTAAAGCTATTTTTGGTTTTATGTTTTCAGTGGTGCATTGGAGCTGGCTCAATAGTTTTCAAGAATATTTTTACCTAGTTGCTCAACATTGACATAATTAAAAGTTATATATGTATAATATATGTATATTTAATTTAAGTTTATATACTTAAATTAAATAAATGATATAAAAATATATAAAATTATAAAAGGTAATAAATACTCAAAACATCACTTTTTGGTTATTTTATATCTATTATATTATGTATTATATATATCTATTATATTATATATTATATAAATCTATATATTATATATTAAATCTATTATATTTTACAATTTATTATATTTCCATTTATTACCATATTAGTACAGTGGAAATCCTATATAATTATGTCCTGCACATCTCTTCCCACTCCATGTTCACTGATATCACAGCTTGAAATGAGCCATGGTGGGATATTTATCCCATGGAAAGATACAAATGCTACAAATTGGCCCCCTTTCCTCTCCAGTTGTTAAACACTGGCCAGCCTACCATTAGTTTTAGTGACAATTAAATATGATATTGTGTCTTAACCTCCTTAAAAAATGCCTTAGTTGTGGGATAATTGGAAATAGTATAATAGGATGCTGTGAGGTCCCTGGGTATACAGTACAGGGTACAGGGAATACAGCTAAATTAGGGCCCTGTTGAGAATACAGTTATAAACTTTCAAAGTCAGCTTGGTAAAGAACTAGATCTTGACTGAGATGCCAGTTCTGCACGAGGCGCTAAAGAGGCTCTATCCCAGGAAGGTGCCTGGGAATTAGGAAAGAGCATCTTCTGTGAGGAGGGAAGAGCTCTTAAGGAAAAGCTATCTGTCCCTCTTACCACTCTTTTGGGCAAGAAGATACTTGGTTGATAGACACCTTTGGTTGACTTGTAAATTTTGTGAGTGTAGAAGGAAGGTGCTGTTGATGTCTGTACTAATTTCCTATTGCTGCTGTAACAAATTAAGGCACAGACTCTGTTTCTTAAAGCACTACAAATTTATCATCTTATGGTTTGGGAGGTCAGAAGTCCAAAATGGATATTAGAGACTAAAATCAAGAGGTCAGCAGAACTATATTCCTTCTTGGGAATTTAGAGGAGAATTCATTTCCTTATCTTTTCCCTTACCATTCCTTACCTCTCCAGAATGTAGAAACTGTCTAACTTCCTTTCTTTCGTCCTTAGAGTGTGTAACTCCAGCCCCTGCTTTCATTGTCATACTTTCCCTCACAGCTTTGTCCCTCCTGCTTCCATCTTATAGGAATTTTTATGATTCCATTGTATCTACTCTGAGGACTCAGGATAATCTTCTCATCTTAAAATCTTTAACTTAATTACATCTGTTAAGTCCTTTTTGCCATGAAGAGTAACATTCACAGATTCTGAAGATAAAAATGTGAACATCCTTTGGGGAGACTTTCTTCTGTCTACAATAAGGTTATATAATGAAGTGGATGTCCACTTAGCTAGCAGCCTTGTTGACTCATTCACGTGGTCCCAGAATTGCAGAAAGAGCAGCATGGTGAGGCAGAGGTTACCCTTTCAAATTCCTAGTTCTCAAAGAATGCAGATGACAGAGCCTACCTGCTCCTGCAGCTCCAGAATTGGGGTAATAAGGAATGAATGAGACCAAGCTGCAGGTTCGCTATGACCAACACATGTGAAGCAATGTGGTTCAAATGCTAGAGGAATATGGCACGGTGGTGCTGGTACGGACAGCTTGAAAATGTGGCTGTTCCTTGCAAGGGCCCATTGATTCTGTGGGATCGCATACCATGTCAGCAAGGTTTTGTTGAGCTTCCACTGATCCTCATAAGTCTGGTGATAATAATCCAGGTCAGTGGTGATTATCAACAAAATGAGAACCACTAACCACCACTGACATAAGGTTGTTTATGACCAATAAAGAGAAGCAGAATCAATCCAAGCATCAACTGACCATGAAAACAAAGGGCTTTTTCCACTCTGCTCCCCAACACCAGAGTAATACATGAAAAAGAAAGGGGTATGAAAGAGTAGATGATTTTTATAGCCCTTCCCACTCAACTTCAAATTCAATCCTCCATAGGTGAGATGAAGGAGGAGGGGATTTGGAGTCAGAATGATTCACATATGGGATTAAAGTTTAAAAATGATCAGTACTGAGTCTTAGTAACGAAAATGCAATAGCCAATACTAAAAAAGAAAGTGAAGAGCTGTAGAAGCAGGGGTGCCTGGGTGCCTCAGTCGGTTAAGTGTCTAACTTTGGCTTAGGTCATGATCTCACGGTTTGGTTCCTGAGTTTGAACACCACCACCTCCCTTCCCCTCTGCCTTAAGCTCTGTGCTGACAGCTCAGAGCCTGGAGTCTTCTTTGGATTCTGTGTCTCCGTCTCTCTGCCCCTCCCCTTCTCATGCTCTGTCTCTCTCTCTCTCTCAAAAAATAAATAAACATTAAAGAAAAGTTACAGAGACCGATTGGGATATCATAAATAGAGTTTGGTATTTGGCAGAAGTTGAGGGGTAAGAAGAGTACAGTTGCTGTCAGGTGTTTGAAAAACAAAATCTTAAACATATACCCCAGTGTGGTGAGAGTCCTCAATTAATCTGGTCACGGAAGAAGTCATTGTTATTGCTATGCTCAACTGCCAGCATGGGCCATGTAGCTCGCAGGCACAGCTCTGAATGGAGAAGCAATAAATAGACCGATAAGCGGAGCAGTATCTGGGCAAATAGCACTGAAAGGAAGAGGCCACTGGCCCAGAGGAATGGGGAGGATTTGGTTGGACAGAACACTTATCTGCTTCCACTTTCCTAAAATCTTAAATATTTAAAGGGATAGAGGAAAATATGAAATTTTTCGAACTGAGAAAACAAAATGGATTCGTTTTCGAATTGGGCTAATTATCCCACAGCCTAGGAGTCATCCGAGGAACAGCCTTCCAAATGTTCTGTGACTGATGATGACAGCTGGGCTGTTCACCCTTGTACTAACTTATGCATCTCGGCACCAGCCACCACGTGAGACTTTAGGTTGTTGAGAGTGAGCAGGCTGAGCTCATGCACTTCTCATCACTCATGTGAAATCCTGTCACAGCATTAGGTATGAACAGATAGTGTGCACGAAGAGGTGGTCTTTTTTCTTTCCTAAGATGTGTATTCCAGCTGGAAATGCCAACACTGAGAATAAGGAATAGCTATGGTTCATAAAGAAGAATAAAGAAATGAGTCCTAAAAAAGCCATACTTTAATATTTTACCAGTACTAGTCCATTTTTTTAAATCTGCTCTGCATAATATAACTCACCCCAGAGTAAATGACAGGGTGGAGAGACAAGCGATATCCCCTCTGGAGTACCTTCTCCAGGATGTGGAAGTTTGGGTCAGCAGTTTCCTCCTTTATGAGTTCAGGCAGGAATATGCCCTCTACAAACAGGAGAAATTTTGAAGAATTTCGATCAGTTTCGGTGATCTGACCAACTGAAATAGCAATTTGGTGAACTGATGGCATGTAAACAGTGGCCAGGAAGAACCTCAAGAGCGGCAAGGGGCTCTCCGGTGCGCAAGAGTCACGTGTTGCCTCAAGAAACTTGGGCAATCAGGATGCGGGCCTCTGTACCCAGTGGAGGATTCTGTCATTCAATTGGTCACACCTGTTACTGGATGGTTTTCAAATTTCAGACACTTCAAAATGGTAAGACAAGAAATTTTAGAATTTACATTTCACATTTTTTCCTTGGGAAAATGATGGTAAAATTATAAAAATTAGAGAACACAAATCACTATTTTTATACTGACAAAAAAATTCTATTAGCTAAAATTCTTTCATAAGCAGGGGGCACCTGGTTGGCTCACACAGTTAAGCGTGTGGACTCTGGATTTTGGCTCAGGTCATGATCTCACAGTTAGTGAGAATGAATCCCATGTGGGGCTCGGCACTAACAGAGGGGAGCCTGCTTGGGATTCTCTCTCTCTACCCTTCCCCTGTTCTGTCTCTCAAAGTAAATAAATAAACTTTTGTAAATAAATACAACATTTGAAACTAATTTAACAATGCATTTTTTAATAAATTCCAGGTCTTAAATTTCCAGTGATCTGTTGTTCTTTTCTGCCTCCAAAGCCTACAAGCATATCAGACTGAACATGTCTAGAAACTAGCTTCCTTCTCAAGACTACTCTTCGCTTTTTATGTTCTCTAGTTCACTAGAATTAGTCTCTTCTCTCTCTCTCCCACGTCTTTCTCTCTCTCCCTCTCTCTTTCTCTGATACACACACATGCACGTACATGTACACATTTATTCAAACTCATGCACATGCACCAAGGTAGTTTAAAAGATATAATTTCAACAGCTGATCGCAGAATTTATCTTCGGGCTGAAACTTTCTGTTTAGGTTAATGTAATGATAGGCTTCCTCGTCTGGGGAAGATTGTTCTTCAAGGGTCACAAGACCATAAAACAGAAAAGAACTAAACTTCTCTGCATACGAAGTGGAAGGAATTTGGAAGTGGTGTATACCAGAGAAGATTGGAAAGAGAAGGAAGCCAAGGAACACAGCAAAACTTTTGCCTTTGGAGAAGTTTCTAGTGGTGTGGGTGGTGACTATTAAGAACACGGAAGTTAGAAGTAAAATCATGTTTCCCATATAAATGTATTGACTTATATCAAATAATGTTTTTTACTTCTTTTTTAAAATTTTATTTTATTGTGGAGAGGATATTTAACATAACATTTACCTTCTTAAAAATTGTTTAATTGTTCAATTAGTTATTGTTGACTCTAAGAACAGTGTTGTACAGCAGCTCTCTAGAACAAGATTGAAATTTCATGCCCATCAATTAGTAACTGCCCACTTCACCCTTCCTCTTATTCCTGCCAGCCACTACTCCACTCTTTGACCTGTGAATTTGACTATTTTAGATGTCTCAAGTAAATGGAATCTTGCAGTATTTGTCTTTCTGTGATTGGCTTATCTCACTTAGCATAATATCCTCAAGATTTATCTGTATTGTCATATATCATAGAACTTTCTTTTTAAAGGCTGAATAGTATTCTACTCATGGGTTTTATTTGTGGCTTGATATGAATTTTAGGATTGTTTCTTGCTCTTCTGTAAAAAAAATATCATTGGGATTTTGATAAGGATTGCTCTGTATCTGTGGATGGCTTCAGGTAGTATGGACATTTTAACAATATTACATCTTCCAATCCTTGAACATGGAATGCCTTTCCATTTTTATGACCTGTTTAATTTCTTTCATTAATGTTTTGTAGTTTTCAGTATACAAGCCTTTCATCTCTTTAAGTTTATTCCTAAATATTTTATTCCTTTTTGGTTGTGAATAGGATCGTGTTCCTAATTTGTTTTCAGATAGTTTGTTGTTAGTGTTTAGAAACTCAGCTGGATTTTTTATGTTGATTTGGTATCATGCACCTTTATTGAATTTCATTTATTCTAAAACTTTTTTTTTTTTTTTTAATGGAGACTTGATGGTTTTCTAGATATAAGACTGTGTCATCTGTAGACATGGACAATTTTACTTCCTTCTCAGTTTGGATGCATCTCTTCCTTCCTTCCATCCTTTCTTCCTTCTCTCCCTCCCTGCCTGCCTGCCTGCTGCCTGCCTGCCTATTTGCACTGGCGAGGACTTCCGGTATTGCTGAGAATGGGCACCGTTGTCTTGTTCTTGATCTTAGAGGAAAAGCTTTCACTTTTTCTCCATTGACATGTTTTCTGTGGGTATGTCATATATCGCCTGTACTATGTTTGAGTACATTCCTTCTATATCTAGTTTGTTGAGCATTTTTACCATGAAAAGCTGCTGATTTTTGTCAAATTCTTTTTCTGAATCTGTTGAGATAATCACATAGATTTTATCCTTCATTTTGTTAAGGTAATGTGTTACATTAATTGATTTTTGTATATTGAATCATCCTTGGATTCCAGGGATAAATCAGACTTGGTCGTGGTGTATGACCTTTAAATGTACTATTAAATTCAGTTTGCTAATAGTTTGTTGAGAATTTTTGCATATATGTTCATTAGGGATATTGGACTACAGTTCCCTTATTTTTGTGATGTCTATGTGTGGCTTTGGTATTAGGATAATGATGACCTCATCAAATAAGTTTGGAAGTATTCCTTCTCTCCAATATTTTGGAGGAGTTTGAGAACAATTAGCGTTAGTTTTCTTTAAACTTTGGTAGAATTTGTCAGTGAAGTGGTCTGGGCCTGTGCTTTTATTTCTTAGGAGGAGTTTTAGTACAGGGTCAATCCCCATGCTAGTTTTAGATCTGTTCAGATCTATATTTCTATTTCTTCAGATATACATTAATATGTTACGTACCTCTACATATTTATCTATTTCTTATAGTTTGATAGCACACAATTGTTTTTATAGTCTTTAGGATCCTTTTTATTCTGTGTATTCAATTATAATATTTATTTCATTCCCAATTTACTTACTTGTGTCTTCTCTCTTTCTTACTCTAGCTAAGGATTTGTCAATTTTATTTTTTCAAAATAACAACTTGATTTCATTGATTTTTCTGTTTTCTCTTTTATTTATTTTTGCTGTAATCTGTTATCTTCTTTCTTCTGCTAAATTTGGCTTTAATTTGTTATTATTTTTCTAGTTCCTTGAAGTGTAAAGTTGGGTTATTTATTTGAGATCCTTCTTTTTTTAATGTACATTTTTATTTCTATGAGCTTCACACTTACTACTGCCTTTGCTACATTCCATAAGTTTTGGTATGTTGTGCTATTATTTTTCATGAGCTATTTTCTAATTTCTATTTTGATTTCCTTTAACCTAATGCTTATTCAAATTTACATTCTTTAATTTCCACATATTTATGACATTTCCAGTTTTCTTTCTGTTATTGATTTTTAATTTCATTCTTGTAAAAATATTTTTTAATGTTTATTTATATTTGAGAGAGACAGAGACAGAGTATGAATTGGGGAGGGGCAGAGAGAGAGAGGGAGACACAGAATCTGAAGCAGGCTCCAGGCTCTGAGCTGTCAGCACAGAGCCCAACTTAGGGCTTGAACTCATGAACTGTGAGATCATGACCTGAGCCAAAGTCAGAGGCTCAACTGACTGAGCCACCCAAATGCCCCACTAGTTTCATTCTTGTTATCAGAAAATAGAGTTAGTATCATTTCAGTTTTCTTAAGTTTGTTAAGACTTGTTTTGTGACTTAATTTTTCTACTTTAAGAGTTACCAGGGGCACTTGGGTGGCTCAGTTGGTTAAGCGTCCACCTTCGGCTCAGGTCATGATCTCATGGTGCATGAGTTTCAGCCCTGCATTGGTCTCTGTGCTGACAGTGTGGAGCCTGCTTGGGATTCTCTCTCTCTCTCTCTCTCTCTCTCTCTCTCTCTCAAAATAAATAAATAAACTAAAAAAAAAAGAAAGAGTTACTGAGAGAGAGAGAAAGAGAGAGGGAGAGAAACAATATCCAAAAATAATTAACCAAAAATTCGTCCCTTTTCCTCCTATAAAATAAAATTGTATCTTGAATTTACTTGCAGTTTTTTATTTCGTGGCATGATTGTTTTGGTAAAAAATTCTTTCTTCATACTATTATTTTTATCCTTTTTTGGTAACTCTTAAAGTAGAAAAGTCCATCTGCACAAGGATTTCCCAAGACCAAGGAGCTTCTTCAGCCTCACCTTCTATCATCACTCCCACCCACCTATCCCTGTTCTTCTTCTCTGGCTTCCAGTTATGCAGAGTGACTTTCAGCTTATTGAGCCCTTCAAAGCTTACTGTCACAGAACGTCTCCAATAATCTCTATCCCTTCATTCTAAATTTTGTTTCTTTTCTTTTTTGTCTAAATTGTCTTTATGGCATTTATCAACCTCTGATATTGTATATATATACATATAGTATATATTGCTCATATTGTGTCTCTATATATCTGTATATATATAGTTTGTCTTCCCTAACTATAAAGCAGCTCCAAGAGATCAGTGACTTTGTTTTATTTACCGCTGTATCTCCAGAACATAGAAGAGCTTCTGATAAATAATAATGGCCATTGAATATTTATTGAATGATGGGGTACTAGGTGGCTCAGGTTTTTGAACATCTATCACTTGATTTTGGCTCAGGTTCTGATCCCAGGGTCATGAGATAGAGTCATCAGGTCATCAGGCTCTGTGCTGAGTGTGGTGCCTGCTTGAGATTCTCTCTTTCTCTCTCTCTCTGACTCATGCTGTCTCTCTCTAAAATAAAATAAGCTTTACTAGGGGCAACATCACTTATTCATAAATATTTATTTATTTATTGAATGAATGAATAATTGAATGGATCTTTGGAGCTCCCTATATTTGGTTCCATATGTCTGAAGTATCTTCCCTGACCCTCCTTCACCAGGGTTACTACTGTGAATCTTTAAGGTTTACTTTTCAACATCACTTATTCATAAATCCTTTCCTGATTATTTTTCTTCCAGCTTGGTCTTTACTCCACAATTGATTGTTTATTTGTATCTTCTTTCATTCCACGAAGGCAGTGATAATGACAACCCCGTTCACCTTAGTATCCCCATTGCTAAACAGCATCTGGCACTTAATATCAAATACATGTTTGTTCTTTTTGTTAATTACTTGCCATTCTTCAAACATCACATGCATTGTAACCTAAATTTTTGTCTATGCTACTTCTTAGGTATACAATACTGTTTCTTCAGTTTATTTCTCTCACATATTTGTAATAATAATTTTTTTGCCCATGATTCTCAGACTGTGCACCAAGGTACCTTGAGACGCCATAGATTGTTCACAGGGAGCACTGCAGGATATTTAAATGAAAAAAATTTTTTAATTTTTAATTTATTTTTGAGAGAGAGAGAGAGAGAAAGAGTGTGTGCATGAGTGGAGGAGGGGCTGAGCAAGAGGGAGACACAGCATCTGAAGCAGGCTCCAGGTTCCCAGCTGTCAGCACAGGCCCTGACACGGAGCTCGAATGCACAAATGATGAGGTCATGACCTGAGCCGAAGTCAGACACTCAACTGACTGAGCCACCTAGGCGCCCAAGGATATTTCAAAATTTTGAGGGAAATATAGCAGCATCGGTAGATGTCACATGAACTACTAGCTTAAGGTAGCTCATAGTTCCACATTACATTGTGCTAATTTCCTTTCAATGACACTGTCTTTGTGGAGCTATGATTTAGTGGTTTCTGTGATAAAAAGTAAGTACTACATGAAATTTAATGTGGAACAGAAAATGTGAACCCATTGAGATTCCAAGTGTTGAGAAGTTGCACAGTAGACATCAGGCTCACGAATCTCCTTATAAGTAATGACGGCTGATATTGAAATAAAAATACTACTTTCACCTTTCAAATTACATGTATTATATTTTACACAGCTGCTAAGCTTTAGGACACAAAGTCTTATTAAGCTGTTTGGATCTAAGCAACTCATATATATATTTTTGGCCTGGGTAGGGATGGTATAAGAAATTACTGAGAGGGGTGTCTGGGTGGCTCAGTCAGTTGGGCATCTGACTTTGGCTCAGGTCATGATCTCACAGTTCACAAGTTTGAGCCCCACATTGGGCTCTGTGCTGAATGTTCAGAGCCTGAAACCTGCTTCTGATTCTATGTCTCCCTCTCTCTGGCCTTCCCCTGCTTGTGCTCTCTCTCTCTCTCTCTCTCTCCCTCTCTCTCTCCCTCTCTCTGTCTCTCTCAAAAATAAATAAAACCATTTAAAAAATTACCGAGATAGTAAGAGCGCTGTGAACCAAGAAAATTTGAAAACTTCTGCATTGTCTGAACTCAGTGTTCCAATCTTAACCTTTTAGGATAAATTCAAAAAATTGAGTTCATTTGAATTTACTTCTCCAAATTGCCAAACATCTGTGGAGTTCATCCTTTTTAAGTCTATAGTCTATTAAAAGCAGTACATGATGAGGTCTCTTTTCCTCTCCTCCCTTTCCCATTGCAGCCCCGCTATGTCTCCTGCTTCTCCCCTTCTGTCTTTGGTCTACATGAGTTTCCTTCTATATTGATTAGTGTGACTGAGTAAAACAATTGCTGAATCTGAGTCTTTTTCCATTTACTAGTGAAGGGAATAATCGAGATGCATTTTCGCATATGTTGATTAGAGCTGAGGGCACTATTAAATTAAGAAAAGGGTACATTTATCGCCTCCCCCTGGTGAGCTCTACCCTTTTATATTCCTGATGAATATATAATCACTGAATACTTCATTTTGGTGCGAAATGAAGACTAGGTCTTCAAATAATTAGCTTGTTAGGGTCAGTGCACAGAAATTTTCGTTCTTGCTTTACAGAAATTATTTCATTGAACTTAATCATTTGATTGCAATCATCTTTTAGCACATTTCCAACAAGGTAACAATCACCATGTGTTTTCCCTGTCTTCAAAGTGATACTTAATTAAGGTAAAGAAAACACTTTCCAGGGCACTCCTTACCATTTTTAGCTGCCTTTTTCCTCAAAGAGCTCTGATTTGGGTCCCTTTGTTTCTTCTATCCTTTCTAAGTCTATAGTAGAAACTTCAACCACAGTCTTTGCCTGAACCCATTGGTCATCTGCATACTTGTGCTGTATCTAACTGCACCACAATGCACTCACACATCATTATGTCTTTGCCCATTGTTTGCCACCACTTCCTCTAGATCACTTAGAAAAATAAAATAAAATAGTAAGATACATTGAATAAAATAAGGCTTTTTTCTTTTTTTTAACAAGACATCATGTGTCCTGGTAGACCAGTTTAGGAAGGAATCAAGAGGTGAACATGGGGTTGTGTGGGGAACCAGTCCAGGGAAGATCTAGATAGGAATGCTTCACAGGAAGCTAGTTTTACCATCATTCTACTTTGAGATTGAATGGGGTTGTATTGTATGTTTCCAAATGGAAATGGTCTCTTTTTTTGTATGATGGCATCTTTTGGCTTGCTGGCAATGGTCTATTATTCTCCAAACGTTCAGGTTTTTATTTGTTTTCTTGCTTTCTGCTTCTTGTTTTTGGCAGTCAGCCATTTGTTTACCTGACACACCTGGTCAGTAACTTATAATGGCTGTATCATCTTACTCGTATTGGGAAACTTAAAAAAAGTATTAAGATTAAGAAAGTTTTGCCCCTTCAAGAAAGTTGTATAATGGATTTCAAAAGAGTTTTTTCGAGTTGGCTATTGCTCTTTTGGTCTGCTGAGTATTCATTTCCCCCAATGGCTGAGACACAAAATGAATGCACATCATATATACTTGTTGTACAGTTGACCCTTGAATAACACAGGTTTGAACTGCATGGATCTACTTATACACAATACTGTAAATGTTTTTTCCATTTCTTATGATTTTCTTTTGTGTGTATTCCTTATGATTTTCTTAATAACATTTTATTTTCTTCAGCTTACTTTCTTGTAAGAATACAGTGTATATATACATGACCATACAAGATATGTGTTAATGTGACTGTTTATGTTATTGGTAAAGCTTTTGGTCAGAAGTAGACTATTAGTTTGGGGGGAGTTAAATGTTATACTTAATTGTACAGTATAAATTATACTTAATAATAAAAGTTATACTTAAATGTAGATCTTCGACTGTGTGCGTGTGTGGGTGGGGTCACTGTCCCTAATCCCCTCATTGTTCAAGGGTCAACTGCAATTTTGTTTCAACAAAGAGCCTGAAATTTACAATTGGATAAATAGTCCCAAATGTTAATGTGGTTATGTTTATGTGACATATATTATGCAATTATGTTGGTTTTCTTTCTTATTTTTTTGCCCATAGCATTCATCTTACTTTGTGCCCGTTACTCAAGAAGACTTTATGTCAACAGACCTGGTGTATAGGCCTTTTGTTTGCCCATCCGAAGAAACGCAAGTGACCAGTATATCTTGAAGAGACACTGATGTGTTATTGGAGTTTTTCTTCTCTACCTTTCTCTCAACCTTTTCTTGTCAGTCCCTTCGGACTTTTTTGCATCTGGTTCTCTAGTGATGTTAAATAACATTATTCTTATGGCCAATACATGAGAAGAGAATTGATCTGTGTTGACTTCTGGTTACTTTCATTTTTTATCCATTCCAAAATCATTATTGGCTCAATGGTCTCCAAATTTCTTACCTTCTTTCTTTCCTTTCTTTCATTCTTTCTTTAGGTTTTTCATGCCTTTCTTCTCCTTGATAGCCTTTCTTTCCTTCTCCTCTTTTCTCTCCCGCTCCTCGCCCTCTCTCTCCCCTTCTTTCTCTTTTTTTTCTTCTTACTTAACTATCACATTGAGCAACATTCTAATATTACTTTATAGTCATGATACACTTAAAAGAAATTCTAAGTTCTGTTTAACCAATCACTCAATTCTTCCTAATTGTTACCCTTTTAATTTCTGGCATGGAATACTAGTACTGTGTTTGGAACTGAGGAAATCAGAGAGATTTTGGAGATTTTAGGTAATCTACACTAGTGTAAAAACTCATGCTGATCCAGAAGTTTGGAGGTAAGGAGTTCATATATGATGAATCACATATCTTTCATGTCAAACAACTACGTTAAGAGTATAACACCATTATTATAATACATTGCAATCAAATACATAACACATAATACATTGCAATCAAATTTCACAATAAATTTTGATATAAATTATTCTGTTTTGCTTGAACTATTGTTTAATATTTTATATAGTTTTGTGGACTTATTTTAGACCAAGACTTTTCTAGTTTTGTTTCTTGAATATGTATCAGGCACCTTTTCTTAGTGTTGAACATTTGCAGAAAATAAGAGTAGAATTTGTTCCTGTGCTGTCACAGTTGCAAAATTCCTGTCATAAAAGAGACTATATTAGCATTTTTGCCAAAATCTTAGCCACTTAGAAGTCAAAAGGGTGTGGAAATTGATAGCAGCTGACAGGCATGGTTTGTGTAATGGAAGTTTTTAGAAATAAGTATTTTTTTATGACGGTTCTTCACAGAATAGGGACAGTACAAATTGTATTTATTTTTAATTTAAATGTTGAGTTATTAAGAAATGATTGGGATGGAAAGGTGAAAGTGATACTCAATTATTAAATACTCTTTGAAATTCAGCTTCACTTATCTTTTTTTTTTCCTTTAAGACAGCCTTCTCTCAAAAATATCCCAATATGTCCATTGCTCTTGGACACATACTTTAGGGCAAGCATCATATTTGAGAGATAGTAAAGAGACATATTCAAAAGCAAGACCCAACAAAGGATGCTGTACCAAGTATTGAGAACCTGGAAGTCAAGGCTGGGGGATTCTTGTGTTTGACCCTGGTTAAGATGTGGTCAGGCAAGTAGGAGAGATCAAATAGCTCCGGGTGAGGTAAGGTGAGGACATGAGTGTTTATTTCTGTCAGTCTGGGCTACTTTAATGATGTTACCTTGAATTGGATGAAATCTGGTGAACGGCTCCATAAAACACCCTGGGTTATGCTCTGCCTGCTTACAACTTTTGATTTCAGCTTTCCCCTTCCTAATCAAGAATCCATTTCCATAGAAACACAAATAGGAAGAGCATCAGAAAAGCAATTTGTCCGCTTCTGCTTCTATTTAAATGGAAATAGAATTTGCAGGAGTTAAAAAAAAAAGAGAGCTTTAATAGGTAATATTTTCAAATGCATCCTTCCAATTTAACCCTCTCAACTTATAAGGTAGTTACTGGTGGCTGAAAATTTGAAGCATAACAAGGCAATTTTATGCCTGAAGTAAATTAAGGGTTGAACTTAAGCTAACCAAGACTTCTGACCTTTAAATGCCTCCAAGTCTCAGCTGCTACTCCAAAATCTCTGTTACTTTTTCTATCCAGGGGACATTTCTTATCTCTTCCTTCTTAGAAAGATCATAATGGTGGGAGAGTTACCATGGGGGGAATAAATTTGGATTTTGAGGGGTTTTTCCTTTTTTTGTTTGTTTGTTTGTTGAGAGAGAGGGAGAGAGAGAGAGAGAGAGCACCAGCATGATCTGGGAAGTGGCAGAGAAAAAAGGAGAGAATCTCAAGCATGCTCCGTGCTAAGCTTGACACAGGGCTTGGTCCCATGATGGTGAGATAAGGACCTGAGCCGAAATGAAGAGCCAGACGCTTAAGTGACTGAGCCACCCAGGTGTCCCTGGGTTCTGAGTTTTAATTTTGTCTATTTCCAAGTGTCCCATAGAACTTTTCTACTATTTCTTCCCTGGGCAGAAATATATTTTTAAATGTAATGGTGTGGGTAATAATTATTATTGAATTATAAACTATTATTATAAAATTACTTATTAATAATAAATGCTATGTATTTTAAATATTAACACAGCAGAAGCCATATTTTATGAGAATTTCATACTTTATGAGGAAATTTTCAGATTCTGGCTTGCATAATGCTGAATAAACAAAATATTTGTTGCTAATCCATACAGTAAAAACATGATTTGCAATATGAATTAAGATCAGGTCTTGTTAGAAATCATTTAGTTCATTTTGTGTTTTTAAAAAGATACCTTCCAGGCATTTGAAATTATTTCCAAGCTTTTATTTGAAAAGTACCTGGTGAATATTTTTAAGCTACAGAATTATAAGAAATTAATTTGTAGAAAAAATAAGCAAAAATCAGCATTGAACATGACTTATCCCGGTAGTTCTTTTTACTTTAGTTGGATGAATCAAATAGATCGCTGATGATAGTCATTTGAAGGGTCAGCATTTCCAAAAACCCAGAATCCTATTTTACAGATGATGTGGGAGGCATGGTGTGGGGAGGGAGCAATGACAGCGTTTGGGGGAAAATAAGCAGAATTATGGCTTTCTAAGGTAATGGAGAAAGCTATTTGAGGAATAGTCAAAAAAGACATTCTTTGCTCCTTCAAAAGGTAAAGTGAAAGGAAAAGGCCCTGTTCCCCTCTCGCCCACAACACCGAGGTAGAGAGGAGAAAGCATTTGAGAAGAAAACTGCCACCAGGCACTTGGCAGAACACACGGTGAAGGTGAAGGGTGAAGGAGCTGCCTTACCTTGAACTTCACACTGCAATCACCTGGCGTTTGCTGAAACAGATTTCAGTGAAAGGTTGTCACAAATTCTCCACCTTTTGAAAGTTTAGCCTGAGCCTGAGGGGTCTTTGAGATTTGGATTTCTGTCTTAACCCAAAGGAAGGGTCTGATTCTACACACTGAAAGGTACATTGTTAAAGGATACAGAACACAAGCAGCCCAGAGAAGAAAAAGACAATGACATTTCAGTTAGCTGAGGCCACGTTTTAATAATATCTTAGAAATTTTAAATTATTATTTAATGTGTTACTTAATATGTCTGTAACCATGTTTGATTTATAGTTGTCTATGTTTATTTATGCTTATGTTAGCATTTTTACCTCGGGGTAACGTGACAAAATTTAAACATAGGTAACTGCACATCATTCATTAAATTCTATGTAAAGAAATTCTTTCTGGATTTTGGCCCAGCACTCATTTATTCCACATTAGAAGGTGTATAAAGAGAATGAGAGAGCGCTGCATTGGTCATGGCTCTGTCCCAGAGCATATGGTAGCGCCTGGCACATGACAAATGCTTCTTATCTGTGGAATGAATGAATAAGGTAGGTATTGTTAAGGAGAGAATCTCAAACCAGGTAGCCAGTATTTATGGACAACATGTTGGCTTCCACAATGGGCATAATAGAGGAGCATGAATCCCTTAATGCTGTCTGCACAAGCTTATTTAGATTCACCCTACAGTACCTAGAAGATTCAGGGTGCAAAAAACATGGGCTTCAAATATCACATAGGCCTGCCCATTAATTGTGTAACTTTGGTAAAATTATTTAATCTCTTTGGGCCACATGTTTTTAATTTGAAAATACAAAACCAACTGTTCAATGGCTTCCTGTAAGGATTACATGGCATGGTACATTGATTGACCCAGGCCAGCAGCTGATATTCAACACAGAGTGGCTGGAGCAAAAAAATTGCTAAATCATTTTCATCTTATCTTTAAACTGTGTTAGTGTCCAATGTCACCATTTACACTGAAGCTGCTTCATTATCAAGTGATTTAATAATACAGCTCCAGGGGTACTTGGGTGGCTTAGTTGGTTAAGCATCTGGATCATGATTTTGGCTTAAGTCATGATCTCATTGTTTATGAGTTTGAGCCTACATCAGGCTTTGCGCTGACAACGTGGAGCCTGCTTGGGATTATCTCTCTCCCTATCTTTATCTCTCTCTCTCTCTCCCTCTCTCTCTCTCTTTCCCCTGCTCTCTCTCTCAAAATAAATAAATAAAATGAGAAAGCTCCATTCTTTCTCTGCCATCTTAGCCTCCAAATTCCCCTTCCAAAGCTTTGTCTGACCAAGCTCATTCCTTCCCCAGACCCACAGCGCTTGTCTGTGTTTACTTCCATGCCTCGCTCAAGCGACTTCTCTGGCTGTAATATATCCCCTCTCTTCTACACCTAGTCACCATTATGTGCGATAGTTCATTTTATGCACCAACCTGGCTGGCCACTGGGGTCCAGCGTAGACATTATTTCTGGGCAGATCTGTGAGTGTGTTTCTGGATGAGATTAGCAATTGAGTCAGTGAATTTAGCAAAATAGATTGCTTTCCCCATTGTGGGTGGGCATCATCCAATCCATTGAGGGCCTGAATAGAATAAACAGCAGAAGGAGGAATTAGCTCCTTTTCTCTGACCTCATTGTTTCAGATGGGACATCTCATCTTGTCTTGTCTGACTCTCAGGCCGAGATTTATGTCATCACTTCCTCTGGTTGTCAGGACTTTTAGGTTCTGACTGACTTATACCACTGGCTTTCCTGGGTCTCTGGCTTGCAGACAGAAGATCATGGGACTTCTCAGCCTCCATTATTGTGTGAGCCAATCCCTCATAACCTATTTATAAATAAATAAATAAATTTGTACAAAATATATAAATTTTATATAAAATATATAAAATACCCCACTGGTTCTTCTTCCTTTGAGAACCCTGATTAATACATTATCTTTAATATTTACCTTGTCCATGAAGATTCTCTAACTGCCTGTTTCACAATAATCTCTTCTGACTCTGGTTTCCTATTATAGTCTTTCCTTTGCTCTCACACTTAGCCTTCTTCTCTTTTAATTATTCTCTATTTATTTACTGAGTGTGTAAATATCTTGGCTCTGAGGGTACAAACACTTTGGGTGCAAGGGTCATGACCAACATTCAGCACAGTGTCGGGCACACAGTAGGGGCTTAATAGATGGATATTTGAATCGATCAGCTTGAATCTATTGGATATTCTTCTCCCTCAATAACAAGAACTGGTCAGGTCACACAGCAGGTGATCAGACGCTGAAGAGCATGCAAGAAGCTCACCCTGCTTGGCCCGTTTACATCAGTTGGCTGGAGCAGGCCATGCATTTATGACCTCTCAAACAAATTCTCTATTTTCCTTCAAACTGGAATTGGATTGCAATGTGATTTCCCTCCAGTATTTCCAGCAGGGTTTGGAGTGCCTTATTTCAGTGAGTGGATGAATTGCTCCACTTCCAAAGAGAGCTGAGGCCCCCAGGAGCAGCCATTTTTCTTCCAAAGCATTTATCTGCCTTCAGTCATCATGGGATTAACAGAACACAGTGAAAAGATTATTTTTTTTCACACCTTGTGATATCTCTGTTGAGACTACTACACACAGTTTGATAAATGACAATGGAAACTACGAAATGCTGCCCTTTTGGATAGAGTCTTTTTATGGAAAGGCAGTGTGAGGATCTGACAGTGGTAGGCAACATTCTGCTTTGGTGACAAGTGGTTGGTCAACCCCCAGTAGGAGTGACCCAAAGCATGGAGGCATCCAACCAGATAAGCTAAAGTCATCAATTTTGGAAAAAAAATTCCTTTTTATATGGATAGTTTTATCTGGAGACCGATTACAGCCCCTTACAGTTTGATGCCATCATATTCCACTATGTTCTGTGCCACCCGTTTTTGCCTTCTGTGCTCGTCTGGACCTATTTCTCTAGTTTTTACATCAGAGTCATTAGTGTTAAGTTGCAATTTAAAGAGAACCCTCAGTGAATTAAACTACACATTCAGAGGGTGGTATACAGGTTTCCTATCCCAGGTTAACTCCAGTCAATTCATAAGAATTGCCAGGTATGGTGGAAAGAACTTACAGTGGGGTTCTCTGGGCCCACAGGAAAGAATGTCATGGTTAATCAGAAGTATCTGCCTTGGAAGAGGGAGGGACATGTTGATCCTCCAGAAAAGCATTTTTCTCTCATGCCAAAGACTAGTCACTGATTTTACGGAGACTCTCAAAACCCATTATTTTTCCCTTGCATCTTACAACATAGATAGAGTGCACCAAATAAAGAGAAACTAAAAGTGAGCATCTGATTATAAAAATATTCATATATCCATAATGGCAAAAAAAAAAAGTTCTAACAGTATGGGAAGTATAAAATGAAAAGTGAAATTCTCTCTCTGCTGTCCATTCACATACTGACTTCCGGAACCTCTCTTTAATGCCAGTGTTAACCACCTTTAGATATCCTTCCAGAAGAATGCTGAAATAAGATTGAGCTAAAACATTATTTTTTAAGCCTCTTACAAGTTGCCAGAAGCTATGAAAGCAAATAATTTGGTTTCAACCCTCAGGAAGTATACAACCTAGCTGATGAAAACAACATGTTGAGTGGGTGTGGGGGGAAGCCTAGACAGAGCAGGGAAGCAGCATTTGAACTGAAAGGAGCCTGAAGCCACTCCAGTGACCAGTTGCTATGGCAACTCTGTCTTCACTCATGGATTTACTGACTTCCATGAGGAAAACTAAACCATTTTCCTGGTTTCTACCAGAAGTGAATGAGGAGAAGCCAAGACGGCCTGGCACAAGAGGCTGGAAGCCTGGGAACACCAGGTCAGCTGGGAAGATGGGAAGCCATGTTACTGTGCTCCTGGACTAAAGGGGAAGCCATTCTTGATTCCTCAGAGGCTTCTGAGAAGTTTGTTTGGGAGCAATTACCTGAGATAAGAGGCCCTCAGATTTGAAATACATTTGTGAAGCCCCTGGGATATTCATGGAAAACATCCTTTTAACTTTGGCAGGTTAGCAGGCTCTGCAGAAACCCCCTTCTCCCATCATGTGAAATTGGCCTCCTCCTTCCAGAGTCCAGTGTCCAAGATTTCTACTGTCTTCTGCTGGTGACTGGAAGTTGTGTTCTGATTCTGGATTATTGTGAGGTTTTAGGTGTTGGCATTCCCAGCTTTTTTCCTCTTCTAGGCCAAGACACCTCCAAGTCCTTACTTCCTCAGAGCAGCTACCTTATAGCGGAGGAGACAGTTGCTCGGCCAGTTGAAACCAACTGACAGTCACCGCTAGGATCTTCGCTGACTTTGTAAGGCTCAGAGGTATCATCACATATGAATACAGCAATAATAAGACTACTGATCTTAGTCCTTTATCAGGGATTTTTCTTCTTTCCTTTTATTTCCACTTAATCACTTGACAGGTCTGAAGTTCTACCTTCTAAGAACAGTCTTTTTAGAATTAAGGAAGAGAATGCATCTTCTGTGAGCACTTGTTCAAGCCTGGTGTTGGCATGTCCTCATGTTCTGAGAAGAGCTACCTTTAATGCCAGCTCAGCAAAGCCCACCAGAGGAGCTTAACCTTATCTGGAATGCAAGCAAAATCTTCAAAAGTTCCTCAAGAGTGGTGTATGTGGGCGGGGGGGGGGGCAACCTGATTTGGTGGAGATGAGGGGAACAGGTGGTGAAAGAATTCACCCAATATAGAACACAGGAGATAGAAGTTCATTGAATACACTATAAGGGAGCAGCAGACAGGACAGCATAGGAGAGACTGTCTGCCAGCCGGCAGTGGATGGGGAGCTATAGTGAAGGTGGGGAGTGAGGAGGTATGGGAACATATGGAATTTTCCTTTTTTGGTACCTGTGCCCATTTGGTTGCCCATTGGTCAGCTAAGATTAAAGGTTATTTTGAGGTGGGTCATTTCATTAGCCTGTTTGCATCCAGCCTGGTAGTCACTGGGGGCCCTTCTACCTTAGTCAGGTTTCAGTTGCTCAAGCCTTTTGTCTAAAAGTTTAGTATAAATAAAACTTGTTATAAAATAAAATTTGCAGTGTCCTCATGTTAAATTCTATTTGCTTAGATATTTTGTTTGCAGAAATGTGTGTTGAAGTTCTACTATGAAAATTAGTTAATATTGAGACAGAAACATTTGTTTATCTTACAGATCTTCTAATCAGAAACCCCCATTACTAGAAAGCTATAGGTCTGCTCAGTAAGGTCCTGTCACCTTCCTATATGGATGCTTTGAAAATAGATTACCTACTGTCTCTTCAAAATGGAGTCAGGATCCAAGAGGTGAAGAAGAGAGATAGCTAAAAGATCAAAGCCTCCTGGGTACACATTAGAGAACACTCTATGCATAGAGAGATGACCACAAATATCAAAGCTTAAAAAATATTTTACACTATCCTCTGAGTCTCTCTGTATTCACAACCATCTAGGGCAAAGTTGGTATTGTTTATGTTACTGTGGCATTCTAGAAGTATTGTACATAAATAAAGTTTCAGGATTGTGACCCATATGTATATCTAACCACCTTCTTGTTTTATAGGCATTTTTCTTTCATATATTCAGAGCTGAACTCAGGATCTTTCCTAGGTTCTCAAATATGCCCTACCCCCACCTGCCTCAGGCCCTCTGCACATGACATTTTACTTCTTTATTTTGCCCTTAGCCAATTCTGAGAAATTCTTCAGATCTCAGATCAAAGGTCATTTCCTAAGGAAGTCTCTCTGAGATTGCTAACTAAACCAGACCATCTTGCTAAAGCTCTCATAGCTCCATGTACATTTCTTACATAGTCCTTATCACAGTTTTTTATATATATTCATAATGTAATTATTTGATTAATGTCTGCTTGTCTCAAGAAAACAATAGATGGTAACGCTTTGAGGGTAGGATCATATCTGCTTAAGTCCAACAAAAAATATTGGCTATAATTGCTACAATTCTTTCAGATCATGGCTTCTTTATATAAGGGTTGATCCTGTGCTATCTGTCTTTCTGCTAGTGCCTAGGTGGTAGTTGCTGCATAGGATGATATAAGAAACTGAATTAAATGAATTTCTATTCAAATAAATGAATCTTTGTCATTCCTTGCCAATTTACGAAAACAAAACAGTAAACCTTTGTTTAGATGGATTGAAAACTCTGTTAATTTTTGTGTAATTTTCCCAATGACCTCCATAGGCTTATAGTTACTTTGTCTGTTCCAGACCCATGTATATGTCTCATCTCATGATAAACCAAATAGTTCTTTATTATATTCTCCATCCTCTCCCTCACTGAGCCATCTTGCAAGCATGAAACACTGTTCAGAAGTTCAGCCAAGTGGAAATACAGCTGAAGATTGATAAAAATTTACAACCACGGCTATGACATGATTTAAAATGAGTATATTACTGTCAGAAGGTCACTGTATTCATTTGGCCAATGTCATTTCTATGAAACTCAGGTTTTCACAGCATTACAAGTTTCATAAAAGAATAGCCTGCTTAGTTTCTTTTGTAAACTAGGGGCACGACAAAGTAGTCATGAGCCCTTGGCTTACTCAAATTATTTACTGTTACTTTTGAGTCTAGCAAAAAAGACGGTCAATTCTTATATATTTCATTTTGATTAATTATGTTAATTACATTGCTGGAAATCACTTACCTAGGGGCATATAATTTTTTAAAAACTATACTTCAGCTTCCTGTGTAATGAGGGAGAAGGACACTTAGCATTTTTCAGGCTTGTCTGATTATTTTCTGTTGAGTATATAAATAAATGGTTGGTCTCTTTCTTTGAGGTAGAAAGACTTCTGGTAGGATTATTCACCTAGTTTATGATATCCACTCCTTGATGCTCATAGTAGCTTTATTATCAAGTCCGAGCATAATGCTTAGATTATTTGTGAAATAATTTTAGAAGTCATTCAGTGGAAAAATTCTACAGATAAAGAAGGATCTTGACAGAGGCCTGAGTTGTCAGAGAAGGGCAGACATGAAACAGCTCTAATGATTATTCATGTGCATCTTCTGAGCAACAGTTATTAAATTTGGTTTTATGTGGTTCAAAGCAGTTTGGCAGTTTGACCTCTCATTAATTATTGTTTTGGTTTTTATTCCCAGAGTATATCTGTGTGCAGGGAAGTCATAATGCTGGGCTGTGTGTCTAAGGGTAATCACATGCACCAAAAGAGCAAGAACACTGAATTAATAGGAGTCTTGATAATGCTCTCTCGCCGCTCCATCCCTCTGCAGAGCTATGTGGCTCTTTTGATGTTCTATTCAAGGTACATGATTTTTTCAGGTCCCTTGAAGATGACTTCATAGTGTGAAGTTATAATGCACTCAGAAGTAAGGGAACAATTGATTTCCATGACTTCAAGAGTTCAAGATTGGGAGGAAATGAGCAAAATAAAAGGTAGTTCATTTAAAATTTCCCTCCCCAGAATTGATTTTAGCCTCAATCTGAGAATAAAGTCCAGGTCAATAAGCTTTAGGTCAGTAGGATTCTTGATGGGGTCTTGGGACTATGCTTGGGGTCTTAAAAATCCTGATGAGAATCATACAATTATTCCCATTCGGGTTCATAATCTAACTGAAATATCAGGATTCTGAAAAAGACATCAGGATTCTGAGCTTTGGTCTAATGTAGCATTGGTGATCTCTTGTTCATTTCATGTACTTTTATGTATTTTTATTTTATTCTTTGGTCAACAAAAATTGCAAATAATCTTTTCTTGAAATGTATTTAATGGGCATATATTTCACATATGCAGGATCTACATGAAGAAATAGGGTCCATATGCAAAAATTTATTTAAAGAGGCCCTTCATCCTTCATGAGTGGTTGTTCAATCTTTGAGATACAACATTTGCTATGGTGCCAAATGATATGAACTGTTTCTGAGATATGGCCAATCCAAAGGGCCACGAGTTCTGGAAAGACTGATTTTATTGAGGGTTAGCTCTAGAGAACTGATTGTATTTCAGACTGGGCTTTGAACTTGGCCTGTCAAGAGGAGGCAAACCAGGGCATAGCATCATCATATCTGCATACCCTGAAAGGACTGAAGAGCAAGACTTTATGGGAAATGTTGAGAAGCATTTCAGAGCCAGCATGATAGCTCTAAGGCAGTTTGTCTTCTCTTATCTGGAGCTCCCACAACCACTGCAGGCCTCTCTCGGCTGAGCCCAGCACCCGCCCACGGACACCCACTTCCCCACCCCCAAGGGCATTGTTCTGAGAAACCTGCCCAGCACTTTGTGTCGCCATTTCCTAACCCTCAGACTACAGCCAAAGAAAGAGGTGGCCAAAGGTGTTTTTGACATACAGTCAAGTTTATGTATTTTAGTTGATTGAAGTAAGGAATACTGTCTTTTAGTTTACATAAAATTAATCAAAGTAGTAGACACTTGGTTGTTAAACTGACAGCGATGGCAGTTGGAAGTTCTGTCCTGGTGAAACTACACTGAAAATCATTATATATCACCTGCAGGTCCTGAAATTTGGAGTTATTAAAGCCAACCATATGTAAATGATGACTAATTATAACTTTCTTACTTAGGTTCCTTTCATTTTATTTTATTTTTTAATATTTTTTATTTATTTCTAGGAGAGAGTAAGAGACAGCGTGAGCAGGAGAGGGTCAGAGAGAGAGGGAGATACAGACTCTGAAATTGGCTCCAGGCTCTGAGCTGTCGCCCGACGCAGGGCTCGAACCCACGAACCACGAGATCATGACCTAAGCGAAAGTCGGACGCTTAACCGACTAAGCCACCCAGGCGCCCCAGGCTCCTTTCATTTTAATTTAAATATACAGAGAAGTAACACAGAATTTTAAAAGAAAAATATCTCAATATTACTTTTGATTTTTTTAAAATAAAAAATACCTAGAGATAAAGCTAAAGTCCTGTTTCCCTCCCCAAACCCATTATAATCATTTTCTTCTCAAAGATAATCACTTTCAGGTATTTATATTATTTTTCCAGTCCATTTTAAAGTCTTTTAAATACTTCTATGCAGAAATGTTGCTGGATTTTTTACTTCAATATCTGAGATTTGTTGTCTCACCACTTCAAAGACTGAAAGGTGCACACAAATTGAGCAGCAGGCAAAAGATTATTAGATTTATAGGTTTAGAGCTGTAGAGGATGCTCTGGTGTATAGCCCAGAGTCTATTTCAAGCATTGTCTTCTGAAAGCTTATGGCCTAGTCTGTCTCTCAAATTAGACAAAGGGGCCTGTTTTGCTCAAGACTCAGCTCTCTCTTTAGAGATAGTCCTGTATTCAATTACAAGTTCCTATGGAAGGACAAAAGTGTGGTTCCTGGACTCAGTTTGGAACTTCTCTAAAGGGCCAGTTCAATGTCCAGTCTCTCCATGGGACTGAGTAAGGTCTCTGTGGCAATGCGTCACCATTTAACTTCTCTCCCTGCTCAAGTTTGCTTCCTTCCCTCCTTTACCCAAATTATTTACCAATAAACCAGCTGCATGCTCATCTCCCTCTCAGAGTCTGTTTTCTAGACAGCTTGACCTGTGGCAATGGGCACAAGAAACAGTACTAGAAAACAGATTCAAAAAATGGATTTTGGAGCTGAAGCATCTACCACCTGGCTGGCAATGATGAATTACGCCATAGATGAAATAATGATAAACCCTGGCATGGTTGGCTCAGGGACTTTTAAAACTCTCACTGAGGCTGGAAGAAAATACACTGGTGAGTACAACATCTCAAATGATTGAGAGGCCCAGGAGAAGCAGTATGGATTTATAAGGATATTGAACTTGGATGGTGTTGAATTTAGCTCAACTGCTCTATAATGTTGCTGCCCTGGCATCTGTTTTGTGTTAGCCAAGCAACCTGCAAGGGCCTTGAACTTGAACTGACACCAGCACCTGCTGTGAGTTCATGCTCTAGATAATAGCCACGGAGTCACAAGTAATGTAAATTTATGATTTGACTAAATCAACTGGCCTTTGTGATAGCATTCTCCCCCACTGCCCAGAGCTTTCCCCTCTGCACCCGTTAGATAAAACCCCTATGAAGCTTACCAAACTCCTGCCTTTTTTTCTTTGAATTGGCTAATTCACCTTTAGCCAGGAACCCCAAATCACTCCACTAGCAGGCCCTAAGAAAGCCATGTGCCCAGATGCCCTCTGCCACCAGGGTCTGTCTGACTGACCCCTGCCTTGACTTCTCACAAGCTGAGTACTTCCTCTAGGGCATGTGAATGATAAGCTTCTCTATTTCATTTTTCTTTGTGGTTTTTTTTTGAAGGGTGGCTCAATATCACACATACCCCCTAGGCTCTACTTCTTATCAAATGTTAATTTAAAAAATCACAGTAGGGGTGCCTGGGTGGCTCAGTCGGTTAAGCATCCAACTTCAGCTCTGGTCATGATCTCATGGTTCATTGTGTCTGGCTCTGTGCCTGTCTCAGAGCCTGGAAACTGTCTTCGGAATCTGTGACTCCCTCTCTCTCTGACCCTCCCCTGATCATGCTGTGTCTCTCCCTCTCTCTCAGAAATAAATGAAAATATTAAAAAAGATCACAATAGATGGTTGTTGCTGAAGACTATTGATACATTAGAAAAAGACAAAGAAAAGCTGAAGACCTTCAATCACCAATTAAGGCTTTGTGATAGCCAGAAGATGTCTTTGGCAGTATACAAAGGCATTCTCAGCTCTTGAAGCTGAAGGGCAGGAAAAACTGGTTAGGCCCCTGATTTAATGATAGCGGAACTCCAAAGAAACCTGAATTCTCAGCCCTGGCAAGTCTGCTACATCAAGTTCAGGGTAATATTAGAAGAGCAGGATTCCAAGATTTGAATTAATGCACTAAAAAATCTTGAATCTTATATTCTTCTAAATGTTCTTGGCCTGAATAAGTGACTCACTCCTTGCTGAGAGTCCCATGCAGAAGCCTCTTCATTGCGTGAGAACAGTTGCCCTCCTTAAAATCACCCTGGTTCCCCACCTTATGAACATACCATCAGTTACTAGGGTTAAGTTGTAGGAGGACCTGCCCAGGGAATTACTGAGCTTGCTAAGGGGAGAACAGGGCTACCCATCAGAAGAACTACATGATCTACCCAGTTTATTCTTTTTTTAAAAAATTTATTTATTTTGAAAAAGAGTATGAGTAGGGGAGAAGAAGAGAGAGAAGACAGATAATCCTAAGCAGGCTCTGTACAGAGCCAACAACACAGAGCACGACATGGGGCTCGATCCCATGAACCGTGAGATCATGACCTGAGCTGAAAACAAGAGTTGCACACTTTACTGACGGAGCCAAACCTATATATTTTTATAGGAGATGGGAGAGTGTGTTTTGGACTACAATATCCTGAGAGTTTTAGATTAAAGGAGATGGAATACAAAGTTGGGTAAGGGAGACTTTAGTGATATGGGACCACTTATCCATGATAAAACTTTAACACTTTGACAAGAGCCTCAGGAGTCAGCACTAATAGGCTATTTAGATTAAAAGCAGAGAGAGTTGGTCTCCCAACCATCTTATGAAAGAAAGAATATAAGAGCAAACAGCTACTATCAGTCCAGGAAATAACGTAATCATATTTAAAAGTGAAGATTGACCTGATGAATATTCATAAGTTATCTTTGCAGGATCTAAATTCCTTTGAGCACTCAGACACTGTACCAACTGGAGCCAGAGAATTGATGATGGCCTTGCCGGCCCTTGTGACTCTGATCTGAACTCAGCCACCTTAACATGACTTTTGCCCCAATTCTATGCTAAATTCCCCAATGCACAAACTTCATGAATATTCATGAACCCTTAGCTTAAAACTTGCCCAATTTTGTTGTTCGAGGAGACACTGCTTTGGGAAAGCTACCTGCTGTTTCCCTTTATTTGTTGCAAGTAAAACCCTTCTTTTTCCTATTCTTTGTCTTGGTTGTGTCTTTTGGCTCAGCACCCACCAAGAAGGGAACACAGTTTCAGATAATAAGATGACTTAAAAACTTGGAAAAGGTGAGGTACTGCCATGTGAAGCATAATTGCCAGAGCCACTGCAGTAAGTGGAAGACCCGATTAAAAGAAAGAGAAGTGAACATGCTAAAGAGAATATACTATAGAAGTCTAGAAAAATATGCATATGGCTAGAAAACCTATCAGCAACTATGTTCTATAGTAGGGTCCAGTGTATACTCCTTTATTAAAGCAATAAAGAATGCACTTACAGGAGGAGCCAAAGTAATATTGAGAAGCCCAATGGTAACTGTCCTCTCTAGGCCATGGCTGATGGTAAGACTGGGTTCCTTGATAGCAAAGGAGATTATATGATCCTAAAATAATTACAGATCAGGTGCTCAAGCCTCAGAAGAAACATGGAAACAATTATATAATGAATGAGAGTGTTATAATATTTGTATCGTATCATTATGACCACCAAAGAATATCCGTCATGTAATAGTCACTAAACAACCAAGTGGAATGATGTAGTCAGTTGACATTAACCTTTTTTTTTTTTTTTGCTAGGGCATACCTGAGAACTAGCACAATGAATACAAAACTGGAATTATCATTATGATAGAGATCAATAATATCTATAGGTCCAAAAATCTGGACTCTCACTTACCCAGGTTGATTTAACTATGGCTGTAGTCAAATGTCCAACTTGTCAATAGTGGAAATCAATAAAAGTTGAGCTCTCATTATGGCACCATCTTTCTAGGAAACTGAGCACATTTAGTAACACGTTGATTATATTAGATCTTTTCCACCCTGAAGGGGTAGTAGTTCATTTTAAAGGGAATTGAGTTGTTTTGCTTTTCTTGCTTATAGGACTTCAAGTCTAAAGTCTTCATGTCTAAAGACTTACAGACTGTTTCAACCACTGACAGGGATTCTGCATATAATTACTATAATTACTTCAACCTAAGGGACTAACTTTATAGCAAAGGAGGTACAGCAGGAGGCATGGAACCATAAGATCCAGTGGTCCTATCACATACTATATTACCCAGAAGCTTACAGCCAGATGAAGTAGTAATATAGCTTTTAGAAAGTATTGGGGCGCCTGGGTGGCTTAGTCGGTTAAGTGTCCGACTTTTGCTTAGGTCATGATCTCGCGGTTCGTGGGTTCGAGCCCCGCGTCGGGCTCTGTGCTGACTGCCAGCTCAGAGCCTGGCCTGTTTCGGTCTGTGACTCCCTCTCTCTCTGACCCTCCCCTGCTCACGCCGTCTCTCTCTCTCTCTCTCTCCTAGAAATAAATAAAAAAAAAAAAGAAAGTATAACAGATAAGCTTAAAGATGTTATCATATTAAGCAATCAGTGAATAGAATATTATGCTAAATATTTAAAAATATTTTCAGTGTTTATTTATTTTTCAGAGAGAGGGACAGCATGAGTTGGGGAGGTGCAGAGAGAGAGAAAAAGACACAGAATCTGAAGCAGGCTCCAGGCTCTGAGATGTCAGCACAGAGCCTGACACGGGGCTCATACTTATGAACCATGAGATCATGACCTGAGCCGAAGTTGGATGCTTAACCGACTGAGCACCTCTAATAGAGATAAATACATGGTCTAGGAATTAAGGAGTGGGAGTATGAATGGCACCAATGCCTTTCCTCCAATAGGCCCACTTGGAACATATAGATTTTTTATTCCTGAAGTTTTCAGCTCTTCATGATAAAGATCCTATTTTCCAAAAAGATAATACTTCCAACAGAAGATACAGCAAAAGTACATTCAACATAAGCTATGGCTATGGCTATGACCTAGTCATTCTGGGCTCCTTATGCCACAAGATTAGTAGACAAAGAAAAGAGTTATCATTCTGACAAAGTTGATTGACTCTAACTCTCAGAGTAAGCATGCAAGAGTCACAGTCAGAAAAGGGCATGATCACCTTTGGCTCAGAACCCTTGGAGCTGAAGGTCTAAATTACTCCACCAGGTGATGGTAGCTGAGAGTGAAAGGAATGAAGAATGAGTAGTAGAATTGTTAAAGTGGGCAATTAGTTAGGTTGGAAAGGATACCTAGAAGCCAGCAAGGAGGGGGTCATGGCCAACTATTAGGAAAGTCAGAAACCTGTCTGGGCAGCACTCCACAAGAAGCCATATCAAACCAGACAGACCCAAGATCGCAGGTGCCATAACAGGAAACCCCTAACCAAATAAGGAAGGCACGAAACCCTGTTTCTCCACCGTAAGTAGTGAATATTCTACCCCCTAGTTAAAAACTGCAGACAGAACATAAACACCCAAACCCCAAGGTTTGGCTTGTGTTGTGGCTCTTTTTCTTTCTTGAGCTCACCTGCTCTCACATCTCAAAAGTATACTTTTTACTTTAATACACTTTCCTACTTATGTTGCTCGTCCCCTGTGTTGCCTGTCTGTCCTTAGATTCATTCTCATGACAAGGTTTGGTGACTCCTTTGGTATAGGCTGGGTCGAGGTCCCTGGGTCTGGGGTCTTCTCAATTCAATCGGCAACAGAAGACGGAGATAACTGTTTGGCTATTATGCTAGTTACAGCAGGGAGGGCTTGTCTTATCAGTGTCCCCAAGAAAAAAGACCAACCAGAATCCCAAAGGAGTCCTTTCCAACTGGGCGAATGTGTACAAAGCAATTATAACCGAGCAGTGCAAGGACTAGACTATAGTCAGTGCTACACTGCACTTCTCAGATCTCCCCTTAAAAAACAAGACATTTATTTCTCAAGCTACTGGGAGTTTTGCCTGATGAGGTTTCATAGCTGGATCCTTCCATCGGAATTGTCCCCAGCCAAAGGGTGCTGTTCCCCAAAAGGTTCCTCCTCTTTCTGGAGGCAGCCCAGTTTTCAGTTCAGAATGTCTCTGAAGAGCCTTCATAGGTCCAAAGCTCTCTGTGCAGTCAGCTGAAACCTCTGTTGCAACTGAATTAAAGTTCAACTTCTGTCTGTCTGATTCTGTTTTTCTCACTCCCATGAACACTCTCCAGTGACTGTCTTGCATACAAATTTAGGAGTTGTTTCCTGGGGAAACTGACCTACAAGAAGATTTTCATTTAGCACTTATTTTTGTGTGGTGTGTTATAGGGATTTAATATTTTACTCCACACAGCAAACTTAGTGTTCCAAAGGGATTTTTTGAAAAATTCATCAAAAGATGGAAAGGCCCATTGATATGTAATACTAATACTATTACATATCAGTTCTATATACACGTGTTTCCCTTGTCTTTTTATTTTTTTGATCTATTTGTTTACTCCTGTATTAATAGCACATTGCTTTAATTCCTATATAATTACAATAAATGTTATTATCTGGTAGGGCAAATCTCCTGCTTTTGTTCATTTATTTTAAGTTTATTCTGAAGATTCTTAAACCATTATTATGCAATATGAAGTTTTAAATCCTGGTTTCAAGTTAATAAAAACATTGTTTGGATTTAAATTATGAATGAATGGAATTTACAAATTGATATGGTAAAAGTTGACAGCTTTTTATACTGAATTCTCATCTATTAACATATTCTAAATATATAGATGCAGAGTTTCCTTTCATGTTTTCCCGTTGGTTCTTCATATCTTTTCTGATATTCCTACTTCCTTTAGTGTTGCTATTGGTTAATAGTGCTGTTCCTTTTTTTTTTCTTTCTTTCTTGAATTTTTGTCCTCCCTTGAGAATTCTGTCCAAGGTCTCTCCCTGGCTGCTTACCTTCTTAAAGTATGCAAAGTGGACATATGTGACATTTCTGTATTTCCAGATACCCTCTTTCTTGTCTCAGTGAAGAACAGTCAAATTGTGGGGGATGGTCAGGTTCATGGCAGGCTGGCAGAGTGGTGGGATATAAAAGGCACTATGAGATAGCTTCATAGAGCATGAAATGCTATATCACTCATCATTTTTCAGCAGCTGTACTGAATGTAAAAAGGTTCCATTACCTTGCATCCATCTTGGTTCTTGAATATTTGGCTGTATTGATTTGATAGTTGCCCATTTTTGATTCTGCAAAAAAAAATTACTGAGCAAAGAAAACTTACATAAAACCAGGTAGGTGTCACCTGCAGTGAAATATAAAAGATTTCTTCAGAGATCCTAGGTTCCAAGCAATTTTCGAAAAGCTGACATTATTTAGAATTGATGTGTGTGGAGAAAGCCACTCCCTCCCACTCTTTTTGATTTGGTATTAAAATTTTTCAAAGAAGTGTAGATTAGCATGTAGAACTGCCATGCCAGGATTTAGTGATGGATGTTGCAAGAAGGTAGGGGAAAGGGAGAGAGGCAAGCCATGAGAGACTCTTGAATGATGAGAACAAACTGAGGACTCATGGGTGTGGGGGGGGGAGGGGGAAGATGGGCATGGAGGAGGGCACTTGTGGGGATGAGCACCGGGTGTTATATGGAAACCAACTTGACAATACACTATTTGTAAAAAAAAAAAAAAAAAAAAAGAAGTGAAAAGAATTTTTTTCCTATACCTATATGGAATTAACACATATGGTGTTTAAATTCAGACTTAAAGGATCATATGTTGAAGTAAATCTTGAGTTATTACTGATGTGCTGACTCAGAAAATATTTTATTATTGTCTTTCTTGAAATGAAGAAGTCTGAGATTTTGAATTACATACATGGCTGTATCAATCTTGTCTTAAAACTTATTTGGAATTTTACTTCTGGTGACGATGGAATGTGTACTTACTTTACTATCAAAAATGATTAAGAAACTGGACACTATAAGTAACGACTTATTTATTTATTTATTTACATCCAAGCTAGCATATAGTGCAATAATGATTTCAGAAGTAGATTCCAGTGATTAATCCCCTATGTATAACAACCAGCACTCATCCCAGTGTCCTCCTTAATGTCCATTACCCATTTAGCCCACCCCTCCCCCACAATCCCTCCAGTAACCCTCAGTTTGTTCTCCGCATTTAAGAGTCTTTTATGTTTTGTCCCCCTCCTTCTTTTTCTGTTATTTTTGCTTCCCTCCCTTATGTTCATTTCTTTTGTATCTTAAATTCCACATATGAGTAAGGTCATATGATATTTGTTTTTCTCTGACTGACTAATTTCACTTAGCATAATACCCTCTCTTTCCATCCATATATTTGCAAAAGGCAAGATGTCATTCTATTTGATTTGTGAGTTAACACTTTGTTGTATATATATACCACATCTTTATTCGTTCATTCATTGATGGACGTTTGGGCTCTTTCCATACTTTGGCTATTGTCCATAGCACTGCTATTAACATTTTTATGCATGTGCCCCTTCAAAACAGCACACTTGTATCCGTTGGATAACTACCTAATAGTGCAATTGCTGGGTTGTAGAACAGTTCTATTTTAATTTTTTGAGGAAACTCCATACTGTTTTCCAGAGTGGCTGTACCAGTTTGCATCCCCACCAGGAGTGCAAAAGAGATCCTCTTTCTCCACATCCTCGCCAGCATCTGTTGTTTCCTGAGTTGTTACTGTTAGCCATTATGATGGGTGTGAGGAGGTATCTCATTGTGGCTTTGATTTGGATTTCCTTGATGATGAGTGACGTTGAACATTTTTTCACGTGTCTGTTAGCCATCTGGATGTCTTCTTTGGAGAAGTATCTATTCATGTCTTTTGCTCATTTCTTCCCTGGATTATTTGTTTTTTGGGTGTTGAGTTTGATAAGTTCTTTATAGATTTTGGATACTAACCCTTTATCTGATATGTCTTCTCCCATTTCATTGGTTGCCTTAAGGTTTGTAACAAAAAGGTTTGCTTTTATTTCCCTTGCTTCAGAGACACGTTGAGTAAGAAGCTACTGTGGCCAAAGTCAAAGAGGTTTTTGCCTGCTTTCTCCTCTAGGATTTTGATAGCTTCCTGTCTTATGTTTAGGTCTTTCATCCATGTTCAGTTTATTCTTTTCATATGGTGTAAGAAAGTGGTGCATGTTCATTTTCTGCATGTTACTGTCCAGTTTTCTCAGCACCATTTGCTGAAGAGACTGTCTTTATTCCATTGGATATTCTTTCCTGCTTTGTCAAAGATTGGTTGGCCATACATCTGTGCGTCCATTTCTGGGTTTCCTATTCTGTTCCATTGATCTGAGTGTCTATTTTTGTGCCAGTACCACACTGTCTTGATGATTGCAGCTTTGTAATACAGCTTCAAGTCTGGGATTGTGATGCTTCCAGCTTTGGTTTTCTTTTTCAAGATTGCTTTGGCTATTTGGGGTCTTTTCTGGTTCCATACAAATTTTAGGATTGTTTGTTCTAGCTCTGTGAAGAATGCTGGTGTTATTTCAAAAGGGATTACATTGAATATGTAGATTGGTTTGGGTAGTATAGACTAAGTAACAAATACAAGTTCAAGACTGTGCTCTCAGATAAGGGGGAAAAGGATTAACCTTATCATTTTATTCTCCCAAATTTCTTCTTGGAAGAAATTACTGGCCAGTAACACAAACAGGAAACTAATATTCTTGCAGAGTTCAATAGACAAAGATAGGAATTCAAGGACTTGGAGGCAGCTAGAATTTTCAGGGACGAATGCTCTAAAGAAACAAACTCTGCAGATAAAAAGCTCCAGAAATGTATACAGACATCTCATTAAATCTTTGGATTGATACCATTTTGCATATGCACAGGGCATGAAACCAGGTAAAGAAAAGCTTCTAAAAAATGAATAATTACTGAGAAAATGTGAGCTAATCTATTTTCAGAGTTTATACATAACTGGAAATTAAGTTTCTACTCTGGAGAATAGAGAAACCAGTGTGAATATATAAGGAATTCAGTAAAGACGCCAGATGGTCATACCTTAGTCATCGGCTAAACTGCACCTAGATTAGTCTGGCCCCATCCTAAAATATGATTAATAGCAAGCCTCAAAAGAGCAAAATGATATTTAAATAACTTAACTGGCTGCTAGAACAAAGCCCAACACTTTTTAAGGAAACACAATTTTATCAAGCATTCAACAATGCAAAAAAATACAATGTCTACCATACTAACAAAAATTTCTAGATAAGCAAAGAACTAAGAAAATATGATCAATAAAAAAATGGAAAAAATCTTTCAATAGGTATGTTATTTAAGTGACAAAGATGATGGAATTAGCAAAGGGTTCCAAACAGTAATTATAAATGTGTTCTATGCACTTAAAATTTAAAGGAATTAACATGATGAAAGGAGATATGAAAGATATATAAAAATTCAAACATAACTCTAGAGATGAAAAATGTCCTATCTAAAATTAAAAGTTTTAGGTGGCTTAATCACAGATTTAGAGGTTGTAGTATAAAAGATAACATACTTGAAAACAATAAAAAGCAATATATTGTACAAAACATTATACATTTGTATTGTAACAAAAACAGTATAATGTAACAACAATGAAGGATGGAGACAAAAAGGATGTAAAGAAAAATACAGCTTCAGTGACCTGTGGGAAAATATCAAGAAGTCTAAAGGGCATGAAAAATATATTTGAAAATATAATGGCCCTAACATTTCCAAATTTGATGAAAACTGTAACACAAGAACGAAATTCAAAGAATACCAATGAACCTCAAGTAGGATAAGCAAAGAATAATCACAAAAAGGTGCATTGCAATCACATTGTTGGAAATGGATAAGAAAAAGAACAGCTTAAAACCAGCCAGAGAAAATGAGAAAACTTTAAAGTTACATAATACAAATAACTGCAGAATTCTCATCAAAAATGACGTGTCATAAGACAATGAAATTAAACCTTTGAAATGGTAAAAGAAATAAAAAGATCTATCTAAAAAGTTTATAAAGGGGCGCCTGGGTGGCTCAGTCGGTTAAGCATACGACTTTGGCTCAGGTCATGATCTCACGGTTCATGGGTTTGAGCCCCACATCGGGCTCTGTGCTGACAGCTAGCTCAGAGCCTGGANCTGCAGTGAAATATAAAAGATTTCTTCAGAGATCCTAGGTTCCAAGCAATTTTCGAAAAGCTGACATTATTTAGAATTGATGTGTGTGGAGAAAGCCACTCCCTCCCACTCTTTTTGATTTGGTATTAAAATTTTTCAAAGAAGTGTAGATTAGCATGTAGAACTGCCATGCCAGGATTTAGTGATGGATGTTGCAAGAAGGTAGGGGAAAGGGAGAGAGGCAAGCCATGAGAGACTCTTGAATGATGAGAACAAACTGAGGACTCATGGGTGTGGGGGGGGGAGGGGGAAGATGGGCATGGAGGAGGGCACTTGTGGGGATGAGCACCGGGTGTTATATGGAAACCAACTTGACAATACACTATTTGTAAAAAAAAAAAAAAAAAAAAAAAGAAGTGAAAAGAATTTTTTTCCTATACCTATATGGAATTAACACATATGGTGTTTAAATTCAGACTTAAAGGATCATATGTTGAAGTAAATCTTGAGTTATTACTGATGTGCTGACTCAGAAAATATTTTATTATTGTCTTTCTTGAAATGAAGAAGTCTGAGATTTTGAAGTACATACATGGCTGTATCAATCTTGTCTTAAAACTTATTTGGAATTTTACTTCTGGTGACGATGGAATGTGTACTTACTTTACTATCAAAAATGACTAAGAAACTGGACACTATAAGTAACGACTTATTTATTTATTTATTTACATCCAAGCTAGCATATAGTGCAATAATGATTTCAGAAGTAGATTCCAGTGATTAATCCCCTATGTATAACAACCAGCACTCATCCCAGTGTCCTCCTTAATGTCCATTACCCATTTAGCCCACCCCTCCCCCACAATCCCTCCAGTAACCCTCAGTTTGTTCTCCGCATTTAAGAGTCTTTTATGTTTTGTCCCCCTCCTTCTTTTTCTGTTATTTTTGCTTCCCTCCCTTATGTTCATTTCTTTTGTATCTTAAATTCCACATATGAGTAAGGTCATATGATATTTGTTTTTCTCTGACTGACTAATTTCACTTAGCATAATACCCTCTCATTCCATCCATATATTTGCAAAAGGCAAGATGTCATTCTATTTGATTTGTGAGTTAACACTTTGTTGTATATATATACCACATCTTTATTCGTTCATTCATTGATGGACGTTTGGGCTCTTTCCATACTTTGGCTATTGTCCATAGCACTGCTATTAACATTTTAATGCATGTGCCCCTTCAAAACAGCACACTTGTATCCGTTGGATAACTACCTAATAGTGCAATTGCTGGGTTGTAGAACAGTTCTATTTTAATTTTTTGAGGAAACTCCATACTGTTTTCCAGAGTGGCTGTACCAGTTTGCATCCCCACCAGGAGTGCAAAAGAGATCCTCTTTCTCCACATCCTCGCCAGCATCTGTTGTTTCCTGAGTTGTTACTGTTAGCCATTATGATGGGTGTGAGGAGGTATCTCATTGTGGCTTTGATTTGGATTTCCTTGATGATGAGTGACGTTGAACATTTTTTCACGTGTCTGTTAGCCATCTGGATGTCTTCTTTGGAGAAGTATCTATTCATGTCTTTTGCTCATTTCTTCCCTGGATTATTTGTTTTTTGGGTGTTGAGTTTGATAAGTTCTTTATAGATTTTGGATACTAACCCTTTATCTGATATGTCTTCTCCCATTTCATTGGTTGCCTTAAGGTTTGTAACAAAAAGGTTTGCTTTTATTTCCCTTGCTTCAGAGACACGTTGAGTAAGAAGCTACTGTGGCCAAAGTCAAAGAGGTTTTTGCCTGCTTTCTCCTCTAGGATTTTGATAGCTTCCTGTCTTATGTTTAGGTCTTTCATCCATGTTCAGTTTATTCTTTTCATATGGTGTAAGAAAGTGGTGCATGTTCATTTTCTGCATGTTACTGTCCAGTTTTCTCAGCACCATTTGCTGAAGAGACTGTCTTTATTCCATTGGATATTCTTTCCTGCTTTGTCAAAGATTGGTTGGCCATACATCTGTGCGTCCATTTCTGGGTTTCCTATTCTGTTCCATTGATCTGAGTGTCTATTTTTGTGCCAGTACCACACTGTCTTGATGATTGCAGCTTTGTAATACAGCTTCAAGTCTGGGATTGTGATGCTTCCAGCTTTGGTTTTCTTTTTCAAGATTGCTTTGGCTATTTGGGGTCTTTTCTGGTTCCATACAAATTTTAGGATTGTTTGTTCTAGCTCTGTGAAGAATGCTGGTGTTATTTCAAAAGGGATTACATTGAATATGTAGATTGGTTTGGGTAGTATAGACTAAGTAACAAATACAAGTTCAAGACTGTGCTCTCAGATAAGGGGGAAAAGGATTAACCTTATCATTTTATTCTCCCAAATTTCTTCTTGGAAGAAATTACTGGCCAGTAACACAAACAGGAAACTAATATTCTTGCAGAGTTCAATAGACAAAGATAGGAATTCAAGGACTTGGAGGCAGCTAGAATTTTCAGGGACGAATGCTCTAAAGAAACAAACTCTGCAGATAAAAAGCTCCAGAAATGTATACAGACATCTCATTAAATCTTTGGATTGATACCATTTTGCATATGCACAGGGCATGAAACCAGGTAAAGAAAAGCTTCTAAAAAATGAATAATTACTGAGAAAATGTGAGCTAATCTATTTTCAGAGTTTATACATAACTGGAAATTAAGTTTCTACTCTGGAGAATAGAGAAACCAGTGTGAATATATAAGGAATTCAGTAAAGACGCCAGATGGTCATACCTTAGTCATCGGCTAAACTGCACCTAGATTAGTCTGGCCCCATCCTAAAATATGATTAATAGCAAGCCTCAAAAGAGCAAAATGATATTTAAATAACTTAACTGGCTGCTAGAACAAAGCCCAACACTTTTTAAGGAAACACAATTTTATCAAGCATTCAACAATGCAAAAAAATACAATGTCTACCATACTAACAAAAATTTCTAGATAAGCAAAGAACTAAGAAAATATGATCAATAAAAAAATGGAAAAAATCTTTCAATAGGTATGTTATTTAAGTGACAAAGATGATGGAATTAGCAAAGGGTTCCAAACAGTAATTATAAATGTGTTCTATGCACTTAAAATTTAAAGGAATTAACATGATGAAAGGAGATATGAAAGATATATAAAAATTCAAACATAACTCTAGAGATGAAAAATGTCCTATCTAAAATTAAAAGTTTTAGGTGGCTTAATCACAGATTTAGAGGTTGTAGTATAAAAGATAACATACTTGAAAACAATAAAAAGCAATATATTGTACAAAACATTATACATTTGTATTGTAACAAAAACAGTATAATGTAACAACAATGAAGGATGGAGACAAAAAGGATGTAAAGAAAAATACAGCTTCAGTGACCTGTGGGAAAATATCAAGAAGTCTAAAGGGCATGAAAAATATATTTGAAAATATAATGGCCCTAACATTTCCAAATTTGATGAAAACTGTAACACAAGAACGAAATTCAAAGAATACCAATGAACCTCAAGTAGGATAAGCAAAGAATAATCACAAAAAGGTGCATTGCAATCACATTGTTGGAAATGGATAAGAAAAAGAACAGCTTAAAACCAGCCAGAGAAAATGAGAAAACTTTAAAGTTACATAATACAAATAACTGCAGAATTCTCATCAAAAATGACGTGTCATAAGACAATGAAATTAAACCTTTGAAATGGTAAAAGAAATAAAAAGATCTATCTAAAAAGTTTATAAAGGGGCGCCTGGGTGGCTCAGTCGGTTAAGCATACGACTTTGGCTCAGGTCATGATCTCACGGTTCATGGGTTTGAGCCCCACATCGGGCTCTGTGCTGACAGCTAGCTCAGAGCCTGGATCCTGCTTCAGATTCTGTGTCTCCCTCTCTCTCTCTGTCCTTCCCCTGCTCACGCTGTATCTTTCTCTCTCAGAAATAAATAAAAACATTAAAATTTTTTTAAGTTTATTAAGCAAAACTATCATTTAAAAGGCAAAATGACAGAACAACAGGATTAATTAAGATCATTTTATTGTTATGCTCTGCAAATTTATGTTCCCTAAAATGCAATGGAGAGCAACAGAAACCAGCACTAGTGATTTATGTTTGAATTCTGAGTCCTCCAGCAAAATGTATCACCTTTGGGCTGCATTTGGTAATAATGGCAGTAAAAATATCTGTCTTCTCCATTCTAGTTGGCTGTTGTAAAGATAACATTAGATTATGTGTGGTAAAGCATTTCACAATGGTAAGATAATGTGATGTAGTGATAATAATATTAAAAATAAATATAGTAAACATATAGCACTTGTTATTTGCCAGGCACCATTGTAAACACTTATATTTATTCTTTCACTTAGTTCTTATGATAACCTTGTAGGTAGCATCTGTTCTCTCATTTTATAGATAGGGAAACAGAGCTACAGAGAGCTGAAGTAACTTGCACAAGCCTAACCAGTAAGACTTGGTGTTAGGATTTGAATCCATGTAGTCTGGCCCTAGAAGTTCATGCTTTTAATCACTAGGGTTAAAAAAAAAATAAAGAGAAGAGAAGAAAAAGGAAAAGAAAAAAAAAGGCATAGATTCTTAAAACATTTTTTTAATGTTTATTTAACTTTGTGAGAGAAAGACAGAGTGTGAGTGGGGAGGGGCAGAGAGAGAGGGAGACACAGAATCCAAAGCAGGCTCCAGGTTCTGAGCTGTCAACACAGAGCCCGACACAGGGCTTGAACTTATAAACTGTGAGATCATGACCTGAGCCAAAGTTGGACGCTTAACTGGCCGAAAGCCACCCAGGTGCCCCTCAAAAGACATAGATTCTTAACTAAATGAGAAGACCAGCATTTGAATCCTAGCTTCATGGGCTGTGTTACTGAGGTCAGGCCTCTTAAGCAGCCTCAACTTCAGTTTGCTCATCATAAAATAATATCTACTTTTAAAGGTTATTTATTTATTTATTTATTTAGAGAAATTTATTTTCTTACAGTTCTGGAAGCGGAGAGTCCAAGATCAAGGTACCAGCAGGGTTGATTTCTGACATCCCTCTTGGCGTGCAGGTGGTCTCCTTACCTCTGTGTCCTCACATGGCCTTTCCTCCATGCACCTGGGGAAAGAGGAGAGAGAGAGCTAGTGTCTCGTCTTGTTGTAAGGATTGGAGTCCCATCCTTATGATTTCATTTAACCTAAATTATCTCCTGAAAGGTGTTATCTCCAAATGCTGTCACATTGGAGGTTAGAGCTTCAACATATGAATCTTGGGGGTGGGGAGCACAATTCAGTTTATAACAAATGGGTAGCTAGGGAGATAGAATTTAAAGGATAGAAGAAGTATTTGAAGTACTTTGATATTTTAGGTAGATTTCTTAGGTTATCAGTTCTGGAGGGAGAAGAAGCTGTCAGCTATGTAGAGTAAATTAGTAGATATACAGCATACTCATAACTGTATGCCATTGTTCTTTATTTGGAGCAAAAATCAACGGGAATTAAAGACGTTTTCGAACTAACAAATATTAAGTGGATTTGTCCTCAGCTGATTTGTGCTATGTTAAAGAATATTCTTTAGAATAACTTGGAAACTGCATCCGCCTAAGAAATGTATTTCAGTGGAAATAGTAATTATGGGGAAATACAAAGATATATTTAAAAATTTTTTAATGTTTATTTATTTTTGAGAGAGAAAGACACAGCGTGAGTGGAGGAGGGACAGAGAGAGACGGAGACACAGAATCTGAAGCAGCCTCCTGTCCCTGAGCTGTCAGCACAGAGACGGATGTGGGGCTCTAGCCCACAAACTGTGAGATCATGACCTGAGCTGAAGTTGGATGCTTAACCGACTGAGCTACCTAAGAGCCCCAGATACAAAGATATATTTTTAAATATTAAAAAATTATTTAAGGGACACCTGGGTGGCTCAGTCGGTTAAGCATCCAACTTCAGCTCAGGTCATGATCTCACAGTTGGTGGGTTTGAGCCCCACATCCGGCTCTGTGCTGACAGCTAGCTCAGAGCCTGGAGTCTGTTTCAGATTCTGTATCTCCTTCTCTCTGACCCTCCCCTGCTCACGGTGTCTCTCTCAGAAGTAAATAAACATTAAAAAAAAATTTAAAAATTATTTAAAAATTAATTGTTTAAAATATTTCTAAAGAAATAATTACTCAGTGCAAAAATAATATTTTATTGTGGAGTTAGTAACATGCATAAATATATACAAATAAAATGTATGGCTATAGTAGTGGATGAGGGAAATGAAAGCATATGATTGTAAAGGCATTATACATTATTAGTTTAAAATTATTATTTAAAAAATATTTTAAATATTTATTTATTTTTGAGAGAGAGACAGAGCATGAGTGGGGAAGGGGCAGAAAGAGAAGGAGACACAGAATCTGAAGCAGGCAACAGGCTCTAAGCTGCCACCACAGAGTCCGTCATGGGGTTTGAACTCACAGACGGTGAAATCATGACCTGAGCTGAAGTTGGATGCTTAACTGACTGAGCCACACAGGTATCCCAAATTTAAAATTATTTAATGGTAAACTATGATAAATTAAGTCTTTATACTGTAACCCTACACCGAGCATTAAAATAGAAAACAAAAACAAAAACAAAAACAAAACACAAAGGTAGAATGAATGAGTTGATAATTGTAATAAAACGGTATAGGAAAGGAGTGCCTGAGTGGCTCGGTGGGTTAAGCATTGACTCTTGGTTTCAGCTCAGGTCATGATCTCAGGGTTCATGAGTTTGATCGAGCCCCATGTTGGGATTCCCTACCTCTCTCTTTCTGCCCCTGCCTCACTCTCATTCAAAATAAATAAATAAACATTAAAAAATGGTATAAGAAAAAATATGCAATTATTTTTAAAAATACAAAAAAAGGAGTAAAGAAGTCACAAAGGAGAGGTGAAATAGAGTATGTATATATCTTATATATGGAGAGAGAGTGAAAGGGAGAGAGAGAAAGATAGAGAAAGGGAGAGGGAGAGGGAGGTTCCAGAGGCCGGCTCCCGCAGGTCCAGGGGTCCCTGAAGGATGGATGGTGTCGGCGAGAGAGAGAGAGAGAGAGAGAGACCCGAGATTCTTTTTGATCACCAGGCAGGCATCTCCATCCTGTAGGTTTTGGGGTCTTTATTTATAGGTAAAACAATAACATGACATCAGAAGATAGAATTTTTTTACAGGGGCTAATTATTTGTGATAAGATGTTTTGATCAGCAGAAGGTGTACAGAAACAGGTTTTACAAAAGTATTCTTGCAGAACCTCCCCATATTCTTGACGTCAGTCCCCCAGATTAAGATACTAACAAACTTATCTTATTTTGCGTGGGTAGGCCTCTAGACAATTTTTAACCACAAGAGGAAGAATGTATATTAGGCTTGTTCCTGAGTTGCTTGAGCAAGCCTTTTCCTTGATGCTGAATGTGCAAGCACGATGGGGGCCATAAATGTGTCAGTCTTTGCATCTGGGTTTATGTTTTAGCTACTCTTATCTATCTTCTTCCCAGCTGCCAGTGTAAGGGAAGGGTGTTTGTGGAATATAGGCCTTGAGGAAGGGACTGCTATGCATCACCAATTAGCAAAGATATATGTAGTGACTTATGTTCTGCCCTTATCTGTACCTTAACTTTAAATCAGGCTCTTTGTCTCGGGGCCAGGCTCAATTAATTGTCTTTGATCTGCAAGGACCATAGGAAGAGGCTTTTGACAATCATCCACAGAGCTTTCATCTAAAATCTCTTTTGAAAAGGCAGGAATATGCTTTTCCTTATGAGATATCTGTGTTTGGAATATCAGTGTGATATGGAATATTGTGAGGCCTGGTCATTACCTGGAGGCTCATTTCCAACATGAGCCAGTAGTAGCAGAAGGATATACCGGTTTTCGTTTCTCATGGCAAGAGCTGTACAAACACAGCCATTTCCTTGCTGTGACTGCCATCCAGAGTGGCCGGTGCAGCTCCTAGCAGAGAGGGAGAGAAAGAGAGAGAGAGGTAGAGAGAGAAAGGGAGAGAGAAAGGGAGAGAGTGAGGTTTGTTTTAAGGAAGTGGCTTACATGAGGATAGGGGCTGCCAAGTCCGAAGTCTGCACAGCAGACTGTCAGCCTAGAGACTCAGAGGAGTTGCTATTGCACCTTGAGTCCAAAGGCAAACTGGGGGCAGAACTCCTTCTTCTTCAGGAGACCTCAGTATTTTTTTTTCTCCTAAAGTCTTCAATCGATTGGACGAGACCCATTCCCATTATAGAAGGTAATTAATCTGCTTTACTCAAAATTTACTGATTTAAATGCTAATCTCATTTAAAAAAATACCTCCACAGAGACACCTAGACTGAGGTCTAGTGCTTGCGTTGGCGCACATATACTAGATTGATGTCTAGACTAGATAATCTGGATATCATGGCCTAGCCCAGGTGACACATAAAATCAGTTATCCCAGATAGATTTATACCCAAACAAAATGAGAAATTGGCTAAATACTTCAAGTAAAAGGAAAAGTGTCAGATTGGATTAAAAAAAGAAGAAAGCACCACCCAACTAAATGGTTCTATAAGACACACTTTAAATATAAAGAAACAGGCTGACAGTAAAAGAATGAAAAAAGATAGGCCATACAAATACTATTTATAAAAGAGTGCAAGTGACAATATTAATATCAGATAAAGTCATTAGAATAGTAAATATAATATTGCCAGGAATAAAGGACATTTTATAATGACACGTTATCAAGAAGACAGAATAATCTCAAGTGCATTTGGACCTAAAACAAAGCATCGACATACACGAGGCAAAAAATTGAAGGGAGAAATAGACAAAGGTACAAATATCATTAGAAATATCAATAGTCGTCTACCAGTAACTGACAGAGCAAGTGGACAGAAAATCAGATGCAGAAGACTCGAGTAACACTATAAATCAGCCTAAACTGAAGTATAGATGAACACTTCTGGGAACATACATAATTGTGATCTATCGAACTACAGTGCTTATGTCTTAGTTCTGTATTTTGTAATTATCAGATGTACGATGTTAGCAGTATCATGATTACAGGGCAGAGTTGTCTACCAAGAAGTTAGAATTTAAACCAGCAAAGTGGAGATAAATGGCTAAGAAGATTTAAAAAATGCAAAGAAGTGTGTCATAGTTAATGGCTCCCACCATTCAGCAGGGGGCGTCATATTTCGGTGGTCTTGGGGAGAAGTAGTTTCCCCCTATTGTTAGAAATTTAGAGCTAGCAGTTTACTAGGTCTTAAATTCTGTGGCCTCTGCTTCTGGGATTCTCTTAAATTTCAGCTTATGGCTTTGCATAGTGCTCTCTTCTTCATTTTTAGAATTGGGAGAAAGAAAATGTTTTTCCTCAGAAGTGTGATTCTAAGGGTCAGTTCCTTGCTAGGTCTTGTCCAACAAACATGTGCAGTCTTTCTCCCATGCTTTTTTCAAAATACCCAATCTTTTGGTCAAAAATCATGTAGAAACTAATTAGATGGTTTCTCGGAGGACAGTTTGCATGTATGAATAATATCAGATAGCACTGGCTAATTTATTATAGCAATCATAATCATGAGAGCAGAGGAGAGTGAGAGCCTTTGCTGAGTTATAGCATATAATTAATTCGTTATCGATTAATGACCTTTGTGAGAATAAGAGGATGTTATGAAACTGAGAGCATTAATAAAACTTTTGGACTTTCAATTTTTAAATATTAGGTATATTATAATTGTCCTTGATTAATAAGAGTATTTTACTGGAAAACAAATCTGTTTATTGACAGATAGTTCCTTTCTTTATAAGAATATTTTTAAAAATTTTTAACATTTATTCATTTTTGAAAGAGAGATAGAGTGCAAGTGGGGGAGGGACAGAGAGAGAGGGAGACACAGAATCTGAAGCAGGCTCCAGGCTCTCAGCTGTCAGCACAGATGCTGGGCTCGAACCCATGAGCAACCAGATCATGACCTGAGCCGAAGTCAGACACTTAATCGTCTGAGCCACCCAGGCACCCCTATAGACAAGATATTTCATCAATCTTGAGTATGAGTATGATTTTTTTAATCTGAAAAGTACGCAATCATTGGAACATATTTTATTAACATATTTTATTTATGGCTAAACTAGGAAGGCTGAACCCTTTTATTTTTTCAGATTATTTTTTTAATAAAGTTAATTTATTTATTTTTGAAAGAGAGCACAATTGACGGAAAGGCAGAGAGACAGGGAGAGGAAGAATTCCAAGGAGACTTCACATTGTCAGTGTGGAGCCTGACGTAGGGCTCCATCTCAGGAACCATGAGATGATGATCTGAGCCAAAATCAAGAGTTGAACACTCAACCAATCCACCCAGGAGCCCCTAGATTATTTTAATCCTAAATTTCATAAATAAAAAGAGGCTCACAATAGTGTTTAAAATAAGTAAAATTAGGACAGATCAAGCAAACCTAATTATTCCTTTTGTGTTCTTTTTACACATTTTTTAAGCATTTACTCATTTTTGAGAGTGAGAGAGACAGGGTGTGATCAGGGAAAGGGGAAGAAAGAGGAAGGGAGACACAGAATCTGAAGCAGACTCTAGGCTCTGAGTTGCCAGCACAGAGCCTGACATGAGGCTTGAACTCACTGACTGCGAGATCATGACCTGAGCTGAAGTTGGACACTTAACCAACTGAGCCACCCAGGTGCCCCTTGTGTTCTTTTTATAAAATTAAGATGCAAACTTTTTGGTTACTAAGAGCTATTTAGGAAAATGAAAGATTTTGTATATTAAAAAAAAATCTTTACTTTTTGTTTTAATTTGAATTTGAGGTCTGAATTAGATAGTGGCAAAATCATCAAGAATTTTTAGAGGCTAACAGGTATGACCACAAGTAACAAAGATCTGAAGACAAGGAATAGGTCCAGGCAATATCTTTCAAAAAAATAAATTAAAATGATTAGTAGGAGGGGCGCCTGGGTGGCTTAGTCGGTTAAGCGTCCGACTTTCGCTTAGGTCATGATCTCGCGGTTCGTGGGTTCGAGCCCCGCGTCGGGCTCTGTGCTGACTGCCAGCTCAGGGCCTGGAGCCTGTTTCAGTCTGTGACTCCCTCTCTCTCTGACCCTCCCCTGTTCACGCTGTCTCTCTCTCTCTCTCCTAGAAATAAATAAAACATTTAAAAAAAAATGATTAGTAGGAAATTTTATAAAAATGATGCAAGAATATGTCAAAAGCACAGAGCATAACAAAGTATTTTAATAATAAAAAGAAACTTTGTTGTCTGGGCACAAAAAACCCCTACAGTTTTGACAGAAAGAAAGCATAAATTCTAGTTTGGGTCTCTTTGTATATCATCTATGTAACAATTTGCAGTAAAAGATCCATAACCGTCTTTGCCTCATGAATAAGCCCATCGTATTTATTCACCTTTCTCAAAAATTTCAATATATTTTGTTCATTTAAAAATTATTATCTGTTGGGGCACCTGGGTGGCTCAAGCATCTGACTCTTGATTTCAGATCAGGTCATGATCTCACCGTTCATGAGATTGAGCCTCGCATTGGGTCTCTGAGCAAATAGCATGGAGCCTGCTTGGGATCCTCTCTCTCCTCCTCTCTCTCTGCCCCTTCCTTATTCATGCTTTCTTTCCCTCTCTTTCTGCCCCTTTCTTATTCATGCTCTCTCTCCCTCTCTCTCAAAATAAATAAATAAACATTAAAAATTTTATTATTTGTAGGTGTTACATTGCTGAGAAAAATCAGGTTTACTTCCCTTCAGACCTTAAGCCATTGAAATCATACAAAAAATGTTTTGCACACATAAGGGAATAAAATTAGAAATCAATAACAGAAGGCAATTTGGAAAATTTACAAGTGTATGGAATTTGAACAACACAGTCCTAAATAATCAATGGGTCAAAGAAAAAAGATCATAATGCAATTAAAAAGTACTTTATTATGAATAAAAATGAAAACACACATAGCAAAACTTATTGAATGCAGTTATAGCAGTACTTAGTGCACATTTGTAGCTGCAAATGCCTATATTAAAAAAGAATAAAGATCTTAAATCAGTAACTTAACTCTCTACCTCAAGAACCTAGAAAAGAAGAGACAACTAACCCCAAATGTTCATCTACTGACTGATAAACAAAAGGTAGTGTATATCCTTATAATGGGATATTATTTAGCAATAAAAGGGAATACACTATTGATTCATGAGATAATATGTTGAATCTTTAGAGCATTTATTAAGTGAAAGAGTCTAGTCACAAAAAGCCACGTATTAGATGTATCCACTTGCAGGAAAGGTTGAGAACTAGATACATCTATAAAGGCAAAAAGTAGATCAGTGGTTGCTGGACTGAGAGGAGGAGAAAACTACTGATGGATACGGAGTTTCTTCTGGGGGTGATGAAATGTTCTGAAATTAGATATTGTGATGGTGCCACAATTCACTGGAATAGTGTACTTTAAGAGGGTGAATAGAGAGGCATGTGAATTAGATCTCAACACACTTGTTATTAAAAACAAAAACAAAATAAAACAAAAACCAGACTGTGCCCAAGGAGGTTCTGCTTCAGGTGTGGTGTGGCCTCAGACGATTCAGATTCTGTGGGAGGTGTGTGAGCTACTAGCTGTGCAGTCATGCCTTCAGAGGACTGCTCTCAAAATGCGAATATGGTATCTGGGAAAGGTAAGATAATAAACACCTGCTATTCCATAGATATGAGTTAAATTATGAGCTTACCACCTGTCCTGTGGGCTCTGAGTCATTGAAACCCAACTGAGAATTTTAGAGGCAAGAAAATAAAATATGGTTAAGACAAGAAGCTAATGATGGGGAGGTGGGTAGGAGGGTCCTAGGAGAGACGCTCTGTAGGGGAAAGGCATTCTTGGCAGACAGAGGTACCCAGAGCCCACTATTCTTAAACTATCCTAGCTCCATCTGCCTCTCAACTTAAGAATTGAAGGAAATGATAGCTAACATGTATTAAGCACTTATTTTGTAGCAGGAAATGTTCTAAGTGGGTTTTTGTGTGCTAATTTGTTTAACTCCTTACAAGGACCCATGAGATTGAAACAATTTTTATTCCAATACTACAAAAGAGGACACTGAGGCACAGAATGATTATCATGTCCCAAATAACATAGCTAATGAATGAAAGAGCCAGGATCTAGACTTTACGGTTTTCCTCTAGAGTCCTGTAACCATCACTCTATGTTCCGGTTTTAGTGCTAGCTAGGCAAGCACCAGCCAAGCCTATGGTAGAAGGAGAGGCTGCCAGTTACTTTACCTGTGGCTTCTAGAGGCCTTGACAAGACTGCAGGTACCTCAGAGAGGTTGTGTCACATAATGTGGCAGTGGAAACATGCATTATATTTGATTTGAATCATCTTGAGTTTGAGCTCTAACTCTGCTATTATTGTCTGGGAGATGAGGGGTATTTGACATCTATAGGTCAGAATTTCTTCATATATGAAAGGGAAAAATAGTATCTTCTCTGCCTTCTCCACTGCCTTGTGGTGAGATTCAAACTCAGATGATGTTTCTCAAAAAGCTCTGTGAACTTTAGTGTTGCATATTAAGGTAAGGGGGTGGAATGTGAACAAAAACAGATTAAAGCCACAACGGAGACCTAGCTTTTAGATTATTCCTGGAGTCTCTTGGATTGATTAGCAATCTAGGAAAGAAAATATGTCTTTTCAGACCCATTCTTGGTTTTTTTAATGTTTTGTTTATTTATTTTTTGAGGGAGAGAGAGAGAGAGAGAGAGCGCACATGTGCACACACAAGTGGGGGAGGGGCGGGGGGGACAGAGTGGGCTCTGTGCTGATAGGCTGACAGCAGTGATCCCAGTGTGGGGCTCAAACTCATGAACCAGGAGATCATGACCTGAGCTGAAGTTGGGTGTTCAATCGACTGAGCCACCCAGGCGCCCCTTTTCAGATCCATTCTTAGTATTGAGAGATCTCCCCATTGTAGTTTGAGGACTCTTGTGTCTTCTACTGGTGCTTGAGGAGCACCTGAGCTCAATTTCAAATAATTTCAAATAATTGACATTTAAACGAATTCTATCTAAAATATTAGTATTAGATAACGTGTGAGAAAAGTTGGTTTGAGTTTACTCAGCCAGTGGAACTCTCACCTCCACCTCAGGTCAATGCTTCTGCTGACAATCCTTCAGAAGCCTCCAGATTCTTCTGAATCCTTCAGAAGCCTGGCTGTGGCTGCAGCTGTGGCTTGGATGAACAGACTGAAAAATCCACCCATCTTGACAGCTCACTTCAAATTGTAGTATCACTTTTTAGTCAGATGGGTGTCCGTGTTTTATGTCTATTATATACAGTTCAAGAGGGAAGGGGAGAAACGGTTTGATTTTGATTTCAACTTGCACTGATTAGGGGGTGGTGGAGGACTTTTTCTGAATGCACTATCAGGGTGGCTGGCAGATGTCTTCTTAACATTGGTACTGGAATTGAGAGCATTTTGGAAAGTATTTTCAACGACTTTCTGGTAGCTGTGGGATTTCGTAACTCCTGAATGTGCTCATTTAACATTTGTTTAGTTTGAGGAGCCTTGTTTTAAAATGGAGACTTTCTTTTGAAAGAAAGCTCTGAGGATCATTTTGAAGCAGAGTTGTTTTGAAATGTAGTGACAAGCTCATAAACTAAAGGTCATAACTGTGACCAGTTGATCATTAATTTGTTTTTCTGCCTTGAGCAGACCAGATCCTGAGTATTTGCAGCGGACCTTAATGATGGTGATTTGAACAAAGAAAAATGCCTGTGCTTTTATTTCTGCATCCAGAGGTCATGATGTATAAAGGAAAAAATGCTGAGCCGGAAGCCTGTAGCTTAGGGTCTTACCATCTTTCTACTCTAATAGGCCCCGTTACCCCTCTCTATCTATCTTTTTAACCTTTATGATAGAAACCTCTAGATAGAATTCTGGGACTAGTTGAGGAAATTATTTTTCCAGGACTTTTATTTGTTTTTAATTTACATTCAAGTTAGTTAACATATAGTGTAATAATGATTTCACAAGTAGAATTTAGCAATTCATCACTTACGTATAACACCCAATGCTTATCCCAGCTAAGTGTCCTCCTTAATGCCCCTTGCCCATTTAGCCTATCCCCCACCCAAATCCCCTCCAGCAGCACTCAATTTGTTTTCTGTGTTTAAGAATCTCTTATGGTTTGTTTTGATATTATTTTTACTTCCTTTCCTTTATGTGCATCTGTTTTATATCTTAAATTCCACATATGACTGAAATCATATGATATTTGTCTTTCTCTGTCTTATTTTTCTTAGGGTAATACACTCTAGTTCCACCCATGTTGTTGCAAATGGCAAGATTTCATTCTTCTTGATTGCTGAGTAATATTCCACTCTTTCTATGTACCACATCTTCTTTATCCATTCCTCAGTCAATGGACGTTTGGGCCCTTTTTGTACTTTGGCTATTGTCGACAGTGCTGTGCATGGGCCCTAATACAGCACTCTTGTATCCTTTGGATAAATACCTAGTAGTGCAATTGCTGGGTTCTAGGGTAGTTCTATCTTTAATTTTTTGAGGGAACTCTATGCTATTTTCCAGACTGGCTACACCAGTTTGCATTCCCATCAGCAGTACAAAAGGGTTCCTCTTTTTCTAGTTTTTTTTGTTTTGTTTTAATTTAGGTTTTGTATTTTCTGCTTTGGGTGGATTCATTAATCATCAGGTTGATGTAGTTAAAAATAATTTTAAGAAATGTTGAAAGGAGCACCTTATCATTAACTCAGATAATGTAATTGAGAGTTTGGTTCGAATCAGTATATCCTTATTTTTGTGAATAATGAGGGTGTTAATCACATTACTGCTTTATAGTAATCCAGGATATTCAGGATTACCTCCTTAAATAAAGATGATGCTTGGCCCCCGTCCTGGAATCTTGTATCCTACATGTGATTCCAGCCACACTATTGGGAACAGTCTCTACTTCCTCCTCCACCTACCTCCTTCTGGTGTCTCCCAAGAGAGGGCCAATTATCTATTAAACTAGGCAGAGCTGGGAACACAGATTGGATCCTGTTTTATTGTCTGGGATGGGTGCATTACTGTGGCTCCATGGTTAGTATTTGTGTGTGACTCTCTTGCTCTTTGAGGGAGACCCAACCGGGCTGCTCGCTCTGTTTCTCTTTTTTCTGATTGAGCATCCAAGAGGATTCACGTTCCTTTGGTTCCTGGCTCTTCATGCTGCATTAGTCTAGTCTTTCTAGGCATAGTGAAGATTGACTTTTAGAAGAATGAAGAATGTAAGAGTCCTACTTAAGATCCTGTCTGAGTCACATACTCCAACTCAGCTTTCGCCAAAAGGCCTTACTTTGACAGTCTGTAATACTGGCTCACTTGTAAATAAATATTTACATATTCACCGTATGACTAGTCTTCCCTTCCCAGAGTTCCCTGGGACAGAGGGATGAATAATAATAGCTCAGCGCTCAGATATTCCTGATTCTCTGATATAATATTCTCAGAATAATATAAAACATTTTTTAAACTGATAACAGCAAATGTTCCACACCATGATTGTCTGACTGACTTTGGCTTTTGCCTACATTACAATAGATAGCTTACTGATCTGGCTGTCCTTCATTCTATCTTCCAAGTTAAGCCTCTTATTGCTTCCGTGCCCTTGGCCTTTAATTTCCTTAATTGTAGAATAAAGGGGTTGATCTAGATCCTTTCAAGGTCATCTTCAATCTTTAACATTCTCTGCTACTGAAAATATCCCTTTTGTTTAGAGCCCATTTAGGACATTTATTTTTATTTTTAACCTTTCCTCTGAGTTTCCCTTTGAGTCTCAGTCTCTCTTATTCAATCTCACTCTCTCTGTATTTTTCTGACACATACACTCTTAAATATCAGTGAATTAAATACATTTTCTGTGAATGGAGAGCAAATTTTACATGACATGAAATGCATATGGGGAAATGGAAGAAAATAGCCAGAGTAATTCAAGTTTTGCCATATTTATGAGGGCTTTTAAAGAGCAGCTTCAAGCCAGATCTCCTGGTGCCAGAGGAAGTAGATCAAGCAGCCTCTAATCGGCCTCATTTATAGCTTTTTCACATAACCCAAGGTATCATATTTTTTAAAAGAATGAGCCACACTGCACTCTGAAAAGAGCTTGATGGTTTTGTGAATAACATAATTAAAATGAAGATTCACATCAATGACTTAATCTGGGCCATTGCTTTACAAAGAAGTTCGGCAAGAAGGATTTATTCAGAAGGGCTGTGGAGATGAGAATAAAAAATGAAAATACAGCTTGGCTCTGGAGCTGGAGGTTACAGGATTGTGGAAGTTAGTTGCTGCATTCAAACTGGATGAAACACCTCTGCTTGGAAACACAGGCCAAGTGCACAGAAGAAAACTTGGAGAAAAGAAGAGCAAAATCTGAGACAGGAGACTGAGTATCTCAGTACCAGTCTGTTGGGCCCCACCTCCATACCTGTAGAGCCCAGGAGGAGAGCTTGCAAGAGCTCAGCACCTGTGACATAACAGAGAACAGAGCAAAGTGGTGGAAATTCAGCACTTATTTTATGTAGGTCTCTGCTGTAAAGTCTTTTTCTCCTTTAGTCTTTGCATCTTTCAGCCAAGTAGTATGAATGCCATCTTCCAGACAAGGACAATGAGACTTGAGGACATCATGTGGCATCCCAACACCACAAAGTGTTTAAGGAACAGGAACAAGGTTGAACATTTAGGGTCTGACCTCAAAGGATCCTCTTTTGACATCACTTTCTGTGCATTAGAGGGATGACCTAGCTGGAGATAGAAATTGTCCTTCCTACTTGGCCAAGAAGAGTGTGAGAGCTTGATTCTAGTAAGTCTGCTTTTGTAACACAACACCTTTACAAAGGCTAAAAGTAGAGCTACCAGACAACAGGGATTCATGTGCGTGTTTAATCCCAGGGCTTTCAGGGATTAGAATCGTTTGTATTGTTTGTGTAGATATTCAATATTATCTTCATATCTTGGGGGAAATATCCTTCGCTCTGTCAAATCCTTATTTGATTTCACACCATGATCTCTGTTGAGTACCTGGTGCTTGGTGTATTTTGCTGTATCACCTCATGTGGAGGAGAAAGGGCAGTCAGAATTGGTACAAAGCAAACCAAAGTTACCACCAACTTTTATCGCCCCAGAGAAAGTTCTATTTCATGCACAAATTGCTTGGCATATATTATTTATGGAGTCACCCAAAGAAAGTGACAAACTGTCAAAAACAAAATAATCACTACTATTCACTCTTGGAGTTTGTCTTCTAATTCTAATTATTATTTGGGGAATGTAAGGGAGTTTTGGCCCAAGTCAGTAGAATGTTGGTTTTTTACAAATACTTTTGCATGTTTGGGAGATCATTTTCCACGGGTCTCTCCTATTTCTGTGTCTTATGACAGAGATACTAAATGCCCTCCTATTGTTAGCTACCTTTTAGTGTTTGTATAGCAAATAACTTTGAAAAAAAAATAGTATCTTTCTCCAAAGCAAAGAACAGGTACACTTAGCTATAGAGGGAAAAATAGTCTCTGTAGAGCAAAGGACAAGTATACGTATTGCCAATTATACAAGGTTAAGTTTCCTTTTCTTTAATGCAAACCACTCTGTGTGCAGCCATGTATTTGGGCCATGTATTTCTTGTCCCTTCTGTGGGACTTGGGACAAGGGGAGAATGTAAATAGGCTAATGCTCATGCTGTCTGCTATGCCATGAGTAATACAGTCCTTTGTCTCTGACCCAGATATCTCATTTCTTCTGCTAGTATCCATGAACTGCTAATACGTTGTAGCAGCTTAAGCTGTTAGCTTTTTAAAAAAATGAGCTTTAAAAATATATAACTTCTTGAAGCAGAAGTTTTAAGGATTTGGATTGCTTTCTGTTGTCATTCTTGTATTTGAAATGAGCTCTGTGCTGATGTTAAAGATCAGCTTATTAAAAGTGGAACCAGGTAGAACTACACAACTGCAGAAAACATTGAAGTACCAGGGAATATCTGAGTGGCAATGTAAATTATTTGAAGAAATTCTTCAGGACCAAACACCCTTACCTAAAGCTCAGATTGATCTAATATGTGGTAGGCATATTATTGATGTTTGTTAAACTGAATGAAATAAAAGCCATTTTGCTTAACTCAGTACACACATGATACCCATGACCAGCATCTAGTTAAACATTTACAAAATTTGTCAACTTGATTGATGGAAAAAAACCCTAGTTTTTAGATATGGAGAGACAGATGGGGAAAAAACAGCATCACAGAAGGACTATGAAAGGCTGGGAAAATACAATTCTGAGGAAGGACTTCCAGAACAAACATGATTTAACAATAGAATAATCAATTTTCTCAGAGATCATGAAACTTCTCTGAACTATTCTTATCATTTAACAACAGGAGGAAGAGGGTGATGCTGTAAATAAACTGTATATGTGCATGTGAATCTACCTGCATATCCTTCATGTTTGCAGAACTAGACTCAGTCATGTTATCTAGGCCTGCCTCTGAGACTGATAAGCTAGTGTGCAGACAGCCGGGCTTGCCAAACCTTTAGGTTAGGGCTTCATTGCGGAGCCTTGTTTTTATTTCCACGTGTGTGCCTTTTCTAGGAGTCTGACTGCCCGACTCAGAAAAGGCTCCTTCCAGCTCCATTCCCAGCACCCAGTTGATGCACTCCAAAATGGTCTCATTCTTCATGCTCCAATAAGGCCATTTATATAGT